>NW_022883156.1:0-21585 GCF_011952255.1 Bombus vosnesenskii
TGGCAGTTTGCGCATGCCGTTCGTGAGTGGATAACCATCTCTGCGTCCCGAAGCTCATGGGGCAACCTTCGAATTATACGCTCCTTTGTTTCTTTGACTAGTGTCACTACAATTTGGAATGTGACACTTTGCCCCGTGGAGCTTCGGGAAATTCCTTTCGCAATATAAACATCCCAGCTGGATGCGAGCATCCGTGTGATGTTGATCAAGGTGCCCGTCCAGGTCTGATAGCGTCATGAAGAAAACGTGAACTTCCCTTTTCTCACAGATCGGACAAGCAACCTTGCCACCCGCCAGCGGCACCATGATTTTTAAATTGAGATCCGAATCATACTGAATTAAATTATTAATCTCTGTATACGTTTTGAAACATGCAAGCACGCATAATACAAGCCAACATCACATTCTTGGCATTGATAACGAGATTCTTGCCTTTTATCGTTTCTCGCACACCCAACACACCTTCGTGATCTATTTGTTCCTGTAGCTTCATAAAGTGAAGGAAAATGTCTTCCGTTGAGTCTTGATGAGTGATTATTTCCGAATGTAATAGGGCGTCGGGTTGTTTTTTCTGTTATTCCATCAAAATTTGATTTATTAATTTCAGTTGAAATTTCTTAATTGATATTGTTTTGTTGGTTTTCAATTTGTACAAACAATATGAATTCCATAAATACATATCAATATAGTGGAAGAAATATTTTTTTGTACCATTTCGTTGTTTTGCGAGTAAAATTTATAGTGCTGATGACCATGTCGGTCCTGTATGCAGCACACATCAATTTATTATAGTCGTGTACACGAGATAGTTTCTGTAAAATTTTCTGTGCACTGTAGTGGTTTGATATATCCACAAATTCTTCTGTATGTATTGTTGAAACTATGAAAATTTCTTTTTTATCGTGCCATTTTATGGCTAATATATTTACTGACGAGCGAAAGCACACTTCTCCTTTTTTGTAATTTTTCACTTCTGGTATTCCTTCTCTCTTCTCTTTTACAGTGCCACACGCATTTGTAAAATTTTTGTGTAATATATCAAATAATGCGGGGCTTGCGTACCAATTGTCGACGCAAAGGGTGTGACCTTTACCTAAATATGGTTCTAGGAGGGACATTACAATACTTGCTGATTTACCACAGTCCTTATGTTAGGACCCTGTGGTAGTACCAGCCTCCGTATAAATAAGAAAGTCTTGAATGTAACCTGTCTTGCAGTTACAAAGAACAAACGTTTTTATCACGTCACATCGTACATGCCGAATAGATAGGGCGTTAGGAACAAAAGGGTTAATGTAATCTATTAGGAAAGCTGACCCAAAGTTTCGTTTGTATATTTTTTGTACATAACTTGTAAACTAACGGTCACCAGTTATATGTATAGGAAAAAATGGTCCACAACGTTGAGCTTTGCAACATATTTCAATATCATTCAAATCGTAGAGAAATTAGCTTTCAGACAAGTTGCCCAAAACCGCTAGTGTCGTTACACTTCTATATCGATACATGTAACAAATAACTGACAAATGCCATCTCTTTCTCGAGGATCCATCACACTGCATATAAGCAGGTGTAGGTGTTCTTAGTAGCATATAAAAATGCATTATAGTTGCAATCGTAAATTACTTATCGTGGTTCTGGTCATTCGTTATAAAAGGTTTTTGAATAGAAAAAATTAGATAGGAATAATTTAGCTATCTTTTAGATTTTTAAGATATGCGTTCTACAGATATCAAGATTATTATTATATCAGTTATTGACTTACTTATAATGCCTATCGTTGCATTATGGCTGATACTTCAGTTCATAAGTCATAAGTTCGGTCTTTTTTCTTAATTCATTAAAAAATTGTGCGACTATTAATATATATCTATAATATATGTAAGTAATATCATGTCCAAAATATTATTCATGACTGAAACATTTAAATGTTACTGTTTTGTCCACCATTCGCGGAGAAACGTGATCTCAAAGAAGCGCGTCAACAGGAGTCGTAAATTCCCGTTACGATAATATAATCAACGCCACGAAATTGATCGATCTCCTATTTCGCTGAAGATAATAGAGGTAGTCGAATGGATTATAACGCCGAGGTAACAGGCTATAATGTACTCTTTATTCCAACAACAGTTGTAGACAAGATATTTACGCTCGTTGCATATATATATGTCGGGTTATCATTAGAGTTAGGGGCGTATACTGAACCTAATCTAATTACTACCACGGTTACTTGTCCAATTCTATAATAACCGTATTTGCACTAGTCAATGTCTCTATTGCATAACGACAATGTGTAATCCAAACAAAGATTCGTTTCACGCCCCTAACCCCAATTCCAATGTAAACCCCGACATATATATGTCGGAGAAGAGTCAGGAACAGGGTTGCGGGCGTTTGATAGACCTCTCTTGGAGTTGGCCAGCATTGTGTTATAACGAATATACGGCCTGATACAACGAGTATGAACACTACCGATTCGACAATCAACATTAGACGCTCGCGACACTAGCGATAATGGTCTTAGGTTCGATAACGAATCCGCGGTCAACGGGAGGGTAGGTATACTTGCTCTAACTCAAACGTGTACTACTCCCTTCGCCGATGAAATCTCGAAAAAGAATGAATTTTCGTCCCAATAACACTACCGAGGGGTGTCTAAGTACAAGATCCTCGGATCGACGTCGCTGTCGATTGGTCGATTTGAGACAAAAGCTGCCTGTCCGTTTGCACACATCTTAATTGCTAACCAGACTTGTGCTGTGTACGTGCCTCAACATCAGGTATTCATTGTCCTAAGGAACCGTTAGCATGTTTTACTGTCCGACACCTCTATGGGTAGTTCCTTTAATAAGGGTCATAACACCGCTCCGCACCTTTGCTAGACGGAGCGCCCGTCCCGTTGACCGCGGCTACGTTCGGCGACTGATGGTCGCCTTGAGTCCAAGTTTATTATCACAAATCGCAAACAAGTACAATTGGGCAGAATGACGGCAAATTGTTTAATTGCAACTGTAAACTTTAATTACGATTTTACGGATTTTCCCGGAGTTTCAGGGGAAGGTCCGGTGTCCTTCCATCTACGACATATTAATATAGGGACTGGTCTACTTGTTGAAAGAAATTAATTATATGACCCTTAATTATATCCGAGAATTATTTAGATCCTATAATTAAGCACTTCTATTAAGCTAAAAGTATTTAAATATTTATGTAAACAGAAACTCACGTTTCTTTTGCATTAGCTCTTCTTAGGCAACATTCTTTCCAGCTCTCCAGATTCGTTCATTTCTTTTAAAATAACCAATCCTCCAATGAGTTCTTCATTCACATATAATTAAGGATAAATTGGCCAATCACTAAATTTTTTAAGTCCTTCTCTAACATCATTATCTTGTAAAATATCAAACGTCTGGTGATCTGTCTTACAAGAGTCTAAAATAGAGACTATTGTTCTTTTTTTATTATATTTACGTGGAGGAAATTCGCACAGACGCCAGGCCGCTTCTGGGGAAAGCGGCGTGGTAGTGTCGGACTCCTACCGACTAAAACCTTCACCATGACCGTCCCGGCTGCGATCGAGAGAGCCCCGAGAACCGGTGTGAGTGTCGCAACCGGGCCTCCCCGCGCGCCTAATACCACCGCTGATGGAGCGATGTATGACCATAGTAACACCGCGCTTCGTCGCCGGAGCCGCCGTTTCCCTACCGAACTGCTTGGCGGCCCCGAGGCGCTGAGCCGCCAGCGCCCAAACCCGAACACCACCCACCGGGGGGCGCGGCGGGCCCAGCGCGCTTCACCAACGCCACACGGAGTTCCCAGACGATCACCAATCCAAGTACTATTATCCGTGCCTGGCGCTGCGTAACTTTCGTGATCTGACGGGAACGATTGCACTCAGCGCGGCCAGGGCGTTGGCATTTCTATTTCTTACTTAACGTGTTTGTAAGTAGTTGTAGCATGACTGTAATTTGTTGTGTTTGTTGTCTGAGTACTGCATTTTGCTCACATATTTTTGTCGACATTTCAGTGTTTTGATGGATTGCTTGAGCAGTTCCTTGATTTCTGCAGCGTCGTTATTGTGGTTGTTTTGATTTTGGTTGTTTAAGGGTGGTGTTTAGTTCGTTACTTGTGCATAACTTCGGCTACCAACGGTGTTGATGGGGTACAACTGATGCCGATGGAATTTGACGAAATCGTGATTGTGTTTAAATGTTACATTCATACATTAATTGTCGTAGAATATCGAGACTCCGTGATAAGTAACACACATTTTGAGTCGATTCATTAATTTTCCCACGATCAATCTATTGTCACGACCGACATACTTCAAATCCGACGGACTGACGGTTGAGATAAAGATGTGGCGGCACTCGGCGACAATGTATATCGCTGAAGTGCCTAATGAACCATCAACATCCCAACGGTCCTTCCATCGAAGGTTCTAGAAGAAAGAGCACGTGGCAACGATCGCGGACGCCTAGCAAATGCATGGACGGTGGGAATGTTGAGGGATGACAAAAGAAAGTAATCGGATCCGATCGAAAGTAAAATCATAAGAGTCAGTCTTAGAAAGTCACGCCTATAGTTCGGAAGTAGATTGTAAAGTGTATTGATGCTAGAAAAAAAATAAAGTTTTCTTTTTTTATTTTTTACCTCAAATTCCTTTTTTTATTTTGTTATTTTACGTGACATTTTGGCGATCCTGCCAGGATAGTGAAAAGTGTTTGTTCGGAAACCAAAAGACATTCATCATCTACGGAAGATCGAATTATTTGGGACTACGGTCATCCGCAACAACAAAGTAACTATCACGAACCAAGTGAAGTAACAACAAAAGGTAAACTGAATTCCTTTGTACGTTACCGTGAAAGAAAATTTAGCTTCAGTAGCCAAGACTCGTCTTCGTCTGAAAATTATAAATCAGCGCAATAATGTCTAAGGAAAACGAATCTCAAACTTCAACCTCAACTGACCCAATGTTGCGAGAAATATGGGACAGTATTAAAAAACAGAACGACAACATTGCCCTTTTACGAGAAGAAATGTTACGTTTGTCTATGCAAAATGACAAAGAGAACAGACACAGGGCAGCAGAAATCGAGAATCTCGGGAAAACCGTCGCAACGCTACGGACTGGGTTCGGATCCCCTGCGACCGATGAATTTGCTTCCATTATCACCGAAGACAATGAAAGTGCGTCGACAGCAATCAATCGCACCGTGAATATGGCAAAAGCACGCAAACTGTCAGGGTTAGCAGCTCCAGACACCCCACCTGTCCACCTTGACATCGAACAACCCGAGGTGGAAGAAAGAGGCTATTTTCCGCCCGCACCTCCCACTCTACGAGCTAAGGATGCAATACGCTACATCCCAACGCACAACGGAGATGATGATGTAGGAGTTGAAGACTTCATCAAAGAAGTGAGAAGTATGAAGGATCGCTGTATGGAGCAAGATCTATTGCTAAAAGCAATAAAAGTGGAAAAGATCGTGGGGAAAGCAGCCCAAAGTATTCGCAACATTCCTATTGAGTGTTACAGTGATCTGTACGACGCACTGAGAAATAACTTAGCAGCACAAGTGACTTCGGATGAGTACCAAGAACAATTACGAGAGTTGAGACAGGGACGCGAGGAATCAGTGCAAAGTTTTAATATTCGGTTTAGAAGAATACTCAACCGTTTGCTGTACGCAGTAACCAATGAGTACCCACAACCACTAACACGTAAAATTATGACTGAAGAAATCACGAAGAAGACTGTTCGTGTGTACCTAAAGGGACTCAGACGCGACATAGGGCGAATACTATTAAGCAGTGAACCCTTGAATCTTCCGGAAGCTGAAAAAAAGGCAGCCGATGTAGAACGCTACTTGCGAGAAGAACGACAACCTAATTGGTCATGTAATCGCTTACCTTCGGTTAGTAATCGCCCCGACAACCAGCATATGCAGGTAAGACGATCTAATGTACCATCAAGATCGCCTAACACGCCAGTAGCTCAGAAACCTGCTACATTTAACCAAGTAGAAAATAGATCACCTGCTGAACGCGCGCAGATGAAGTGCTTCAAGTGCGGAAAGCTGGGACACATTGCCAACAAGTGTCAAAATTTTCTACCACCGAGCCAGCGCGATCGACCACCCGCAAGGATTCAGGCAGTCCAGGAATGGGACGAAATACAAGAAACAACATCGAACCAGGAGATGGACGAACCGTACGAGACATACGAGTCAACATCGCCACGGGAAGACTACTCGCAATACCTTTGACAACCCGAACCGAAGAGCGAGTATTTCTGGTCGGCACAGGAGCAGGGATAAACCTGGTGAAACGTAACAAAACTGTCAACGCGATACAGATAGGGCCTAAACAAAAATTTTCTATGGGACGAGACAAATACGAAACTAACGAATGCGTAACGAAACGAATATTTGGACAAAATCACATTTTTCACATAGTACCGAACAATTTCCCTATTATCGAAGACGGAATCATTGGGCTACCATGTTTAGAGAAGTATAACTATTCAATATCCAATGACAAAATCCGATTAAACGACAAAACCATTTTATTTCAGAAACCAATACATTTGACTCCTGGAGAAAACAGAGTTCAAACAATCTATTTGGAAGGCAAACCAACTAAAGTATGTTTTATCAACACTGGTGAGCAAAACGTTGAAATTTCTAGCAATATTCAAAATTCTCATGACTTTTCCAACGTATCAAAACTAAAAAGCCTAGTGAGAACAGATCACATTGAAAAACCAATCCGTGAATCCATCGAAAAGATTATATATATTGACATCTTTCATTATATTGACATCTTTAATTTAGAAACCGATCTTTTACCCTGTACTAATTTAACTCAGTACACAATTTCGTTAACCAAAGACAAAATTATTAACACACGATCGTATAGACCACCGGAATGTCACCGTGACGAGATTTCGCGACAAATAGGAGACATGTTGAAGAAAAATATTATAGAAGAATCCGAATCCCCTTATAACTCTCCGGTATGGGTAGTTCCGAAAAAATTAGACGCCTCAGGAAAACAGAAATGGAGGATAGTTATCGATTTCAGGAAACTAAATGAACTCACAGAACAAGACGCTTACCCTTTACCTGATATAGACGACATTTTAACACAACTAGGAAACGCAAAATTCTTTTCGGCGCTTGATTTATCCTCAGGATTCCATCAAATTCCAATGAACGAGAAATCTAAAAAATATACCGCTTTTTCGACACCGCAAGGGCATTTTCATTTCAATCGAATGCCATTCGGACTTAAAAACGCACCCGCTACCTTTCAAAGATTAATGGACAGAGCCTTAGCTGGACTTGTAGGAAAATACTGCTTTGTTTATTTGGATGACATAGTGATATTCGGAAAAACGATTCAAGAACATAACGAAAACCTCGCGATAGTATTTCAGAGACTCAGAGAATTAGGACTTAAATTGCAACCGGACAAATGTGAATTCGTAAAACCGGAATTAGAATACTTAGGCCATGTAGTTTCATCCGAAGGAGTCAAACCAAACCCCAAGAAATTAGACGCTGTAAAAAACTTTCGATTACCCCGCAATGCCACGGACGTGAAATCATTCTTAGGTTTAGCAGGTTATTACCGCAAATTTATTCGAAACTTTTCCAAAATCGCGAAAAGCCTTACAGACTTAACAAAAAAGGACACACCATTCCATTGGACTGACAAACACCAGATTAGCTTTGATACTTTAAAAGACAAACTCTGTAATTTCCCAATATTAGCTTATCCAGACTTTAACAAAACCTTTACCTTAGCTACCGACGCAAGTAACGAAGGACTAGGAGCAATACTGTCGCAAGACGGTCATCCTTGTTGTTACATTTCAAGAACACTGAATCCACCCGAACGAAACTATACCACGACAGAAAAGGAACTCTTAGCCATCGTATGGGCCGTGAAAAGATTAAGACAATATTTGTTAGGACCGTTTTTCATTATTTGTTCATTATTCGAACCGACCACCAAGCTCTTAAGTGGCTACACAATTGCAAAGACCCTTCTAGCAGACTGATTCGTTGGAGACTTAGACTCGAAGAATATGACTATGAAATCGAATATACAAAGGGTAAAGATAACACAGCTGCAGACGCTTTATCTAGAGTTCACGCAGTAACTCGCGACGAAGTAGTTAACCTCGACCTAGTAATTGATCACACTAATTCATTCAACGCATGGAAAGACAACAACGAGAATCCGAAACTCTTAGAAATTAAACCAAATGACCAAACATTTTACCAATTAACTCGAAACGACTTAGGAGAATACGACGAGACACTTTGGATCAGAAGACTTTACAAAATTCTTAAAGATACAACAAAAATCGGCATAGGAAATAGCGATTTCACTGAATTAGAGAAAACACAGATTAAACTCATGCTAATATATTTTAACGACACGTACAAGAAAATTACTTATGCACCTAATCCCATCTTAAAACTAGACGAAAACGAAATAATACAAGCAATAAAGGAAAACCATAACGACACCGTAGGACATTTAGGGATACAGAAAACGTATCAACGGATCAAGGATAAATTCAAAATTTCCGGACTTTTAGAAAGAGTAGAAAACTTTGTGAAAACATGCGACACATGTCAAAAGGAGAAACTAACACGTATCAGACCCAAAGAATCCCCACAAATCTCAGACACGCCACTTAACCCTAACGACAAAATCGCTATGGACATCATAGGACCGATGACGAAAACCAAACGCGGAAACCAATACATACTTTCAATACACGATGAACTTACGAAATATCTGATACTAGTTCCCCTTAAAACGCAACGAACTGAATCCATAATTAACGCGTTCATTGAACACTATATTTACGTATTTTCGGCACCAAAAACGATCCTAACAGATCAAGGACAAAATTTTGTTAGTGATTTAATGACGAAATTTGAAGAAGCTTTTAAAATCAAACACATCAAAACAACTTCATTTCACCCACAAAGTAACGGATCCCTCGATAGAACGCATGCCTCAGTTAAAGATTTAATTCGTACTGCATTACACGACAATGACAAAGAATGGGATGAAGTACTTAATTTCATTTGTTTAGGGTACAACACCGCGAAACATGAAGGAACAGGATTCTCTCCCTTTGAATTGACCTTTGGGCGAAAAGCTAACTTACCTTCCGCAATATCCAAATTTCCCACACTTACCTATGATGATATGTACTCACTTTGGCAAAAACAGTTGAATAAATATTGGGAAACAGCTCACAAAACACTTATTCAGAAGAAGCAACGATACAAGCGAGACCAAGAAAGAAAGATTGTTAAAACTCAGACTGTGTTTAGGAAAGGAGACTTTGTTTTAATTCACAACGACCATAAAAGAGATAAGTTGGACATTGAATGGTTAGGACCCTACAGGATTAACGATGTGAAAACTCCTTATTACATTATTTCTATCGACAATGCTAAGAAAAAGATACATGGTAACCGATTGACAGCGTACTTTTTTCAGGATAATGCTGACCCTAGCACTAGTAACAATACCCTTAATTAGTTGCCTTAAATTCACGGGATAGGAATTACGCTTTGTATACAAACCCAACCAATTCACGATCGAAAACTACAACATGATTACGCCTCTGAAATTATTAGCTTCTCGAACACTAACAAATATTGTAAAATTGCTATATTTAAGATTAACGAAATAACTTTTGTACCATCACATGCAGAAAATCAATTCATAGCGATCCCTGAAAAAAAAAGCGTAAACGTATCCTTTGATCTACATTTAAATAATTCCATTCTACTACTATCTTAGAGGACCAAGATCAATCTAACCAGGGGGGTATGTCACGACCGGCATACTTCAAATCCGACGGACTGACGATTGAGATAAAGATGTTGCGGCACTCGGTGACAATGTATATCGCTGAAGTGCCTAATGAACCATTAACATCCCAACGGTCCTTCCATCGAAGGTTCTAGAAGAAAGAGCACGTGGCAACGATCGCGGACGCCTAGCAAATGCATGGACGGTGGGGATGTTGAGGGATGACATAAGAAAGTAATCGGATCCGATCGAAAGTAAAATCATAAGAGTCAGTCTTAGAAAGTCACGCCTAGAGTTCGGAAGTAGATTGTAAAGTGTATTGATGCTAGAAAAAAAATAAAGTTTTCTTTTTTTATTTTTTACCTCAAATTCCTTTTTTTATTTTGTTATTTTACGTGACACTATCAAGTTACGAGACGAAAATTTTTAATTTATAATAAAAATGTATGAGATTACCTTCGTTTATCTTCCGAGCGTGTACGCTTTTTCAAAGATCTGCAGCGCAAAGAACAATTCTCTCTCCAATGGTTTCTTTGGTACATATTATAGCATCGCCGAAACACTGTTTACGAAAGACCGACGAAACACATACAGTGTCGCGATAAAGCGTAGGTGCCGACAGGCCGGAAGTTTCGGGAAACTTCAATAGGCCTAATGGCCCATCGATATCCCTTTGGTCCTTGCGTCAAATAATCGGAAGAAGGCGTATAAAACCAAAATAGCAGACGATTACGAACACGTGCATATTGGGGATATTGAAAGATGACAAAGGGAAGAAAATTATTACTGAACGTCTAGGTTACATTATCGAGAGCACAAAAAGGAAAAAAATATGTCCTGACCATACAGGATCTATTGACCAAGTGCTCTCTTGAAATTCCTACTGTAGCGATTCATGGCCATAAAGAGAGTTCTAGGGTTCAAGCGCATGTGCTGGCCTGTAAAATGCGACGTCCGAGGTCAGGACATCGTCAAAAAATAGACCTTATGACTTACAATAAAGCGTAAGTGCTTTCGATAAAGAAAACTGATTCCCTACCCCGGAAGAAAATATTCTGTTTCAGGCACCTCGGCAACCTATATGAATGGAAACGAGGAAAGGCTAGAGAGACGCAGACCGATACAACTGATCGGTGAAGTCGAGTAAACGGTAAGTATGCGAAGAACAATACCAGTACGGCCCAGGTAACGCGTGCTGGTAAAACTGTCAGGTCCTCCTCATATAATTAATAAACTCATTGTTAAATCAATCCGCGGAGTATTTCTTTGATACCGTACACGCCCTACCACCTCACTGATAAAACCGAAAATAAAATCTAAGGAATATTACAACAGACGGATCAATAAACAAAATTTCACATTTGTTACATTTAATGAAAGAACTTGGTAGAGGGAAATCTGAAACGGATATACAGAACCTCATAAAGTTCCCAATATTTTCAGGTACCATAATACTGAAATCGAAGTAAAAGGAATGCCACGATCAATACATATAAATAAATTAAAATTAACGCGCAGTCGCAATAGATAGTGACGAGCCTACAAACAGGCGGACCAAACACAACAAACAAAAGCAACACGTTAATAATGAAAATTTTTCCTATTATATACAGTATGTGCGTCGTTTTTTTATGAACAAGAACAAGGAGAGGAATTCTACGATCCTTGGGGTGGAGAACTTTCAGCCTATCACCCGGAGATGTATGGCTATTTGGCGGAAGTGTAGTTGCTGTCAGGTGAAAAGAGAATTTGCGTTTCGTCCCGGGACTACCGGTGGACTCGTCAGTAAGGCTATGCCCGGTAGTCCCTGCCTTACACGTAGAGGGAGTCTCGCTAGGTGCGGTATTTGTATCGTGCGCCCGTATATTCGACCGCTCGCGAGATAGACAGACTCATTGCCGTCGTAACCCTTTGGTGTTGGCGGTTGGTACCCGCGGAGGTGTTGCGCCGCGTTGATGCCTGGACCTGTCAGCGTATTGATACCGATCCGCCACAGATAATTACTCACTTACTGTTACCGGGCGTTGAAGCAATTACTTCAACCCGCTTATTAAAATATCTTCGAAATATTTGTCAAAACTGTTATTACAATGTAGATGAAATGCCAAAAGCAAGAAGGAATCGTAGACGTAGAGGCTATAATCCAGAATAATCAAGCTCTGTATACGACTGTTAAACCCGATATTTCGTTATCGAACTCACGATGAGAATAAATATAATGACCGAACCCTTCTCGCTGAGGCATTCGATTGTTGCATATTCACTACCGTAATCTCCAGGTCGCAATATACATTGACAAATTTTGAACAGATGTTACGATAATAAAATGAGCCGTGACACTTTGACAATTTATGATTTTACAATCCGCGAGAAAATAACATACTCAATATTCTGATTTGTGACTCAACAAAAATAAAGAAACAAATTTATACGTTCTCTGTACTGCATATCTCGTTGAACATGTGGAAAATCGCTAGTAGCACATAGATCATGAAGATATATTTTGCTTGTTATGATCTATTAATCCTAGTTTTTCAGTACTGTATCATATTTGGATTTAGGCTTGAAGAACGCTCCTTCTTTACTAGTGTTGCTGTTTTTAAGATCTGTTTTTCGTAGTAAAAATTGTATTATATATTCAACATTACTCATGAATATATTATGAATATTATATAAGAAAATTTAAATAAAAGGCAACTTTGAGGTAACAAACTGATAGAGCATGTTATATAAAATATGTTGTAAAACGAATAAACTCACTTCACTTCACTTATCATTCACTTTTTATAACACTTCATGCTTTGCTTTTTTGTAAAATTTTTCTTATTATTTTTATGCAAAATTATGTTATTCTGCCAGAACTTCATAATTTAATTCTCTCAAGTTAACTTATTGTTTGAAACTGACTTCCTTCTGCGAAAACATTTTTTGACTAAATTTACCCGGATATTTTCTGCGTCCAATACTCAGATCCGATGAATATTCGGAGCAGTTCAAGGCTTGAATTTCGAAAGAGATCCCGGTGCACCTCTATTAGGCGTCAAGTAGGCCAAGGTGAAGAAATTGACCTTTATATATGTCGGGTTTACATTAGAATCAGGGTTAGGGGCGTGAAACGAATCTTTGGTTGGATTACACGTGTCGCTATGCAATAAAGAAGACTTCGACTAATGCAAATACGATTATCATAGAACTGGATCAGTAACTGTGGTAATTAGATACTCGAGAAACTAATGACAATGATCTTAGGTTCAATAACGAATCCGCGGTCGACGGGATGATAGATGAACGTGCTCAAAATCTAACTCGGACGCGTAATATTCACGGGTCGTAAGGGGTTACTCTTTTCGTCGATGAGATCGCGAGAGAGAATGAATTTCCCGCCCCGATAATGCCACAGAGGAAAACTATATGGGGTGTGTCTGAGGACACGAGATCATCGGATTCGTCGAGGATACCCTTCGTTCAGAAGGTGAGAGAATTGGGCTTTGCTGCTAATTGATCAATCTCCATATCGGTGGTTAGAAAAAGATGCTAGCCGCCTTCGAGGGAAAATTGCTAGTGGGAGACGCCGTTCGTTGAAAAATAGGTCTCTCCTATCTTCCCGTAGCTGGGACAAAGACTGTTTGTTTGAAGGACTTTAGTCAACTAAATCCTAAGATTTATGACGGGCCCTCAGGCTAGCTGAACATGTACTCCGGAGACGCATCGACATCTGGCAATCATCTTGCTCGAAGAATAGGGTCTGTGTTACGTCGCGTAACCCTCTACCTAGCCCAGGCCGCGGGCAATGTGGCAACCAGATGTCTTCGGATACTCACTGCGTACCCTCACTAGTCTCAAGTATCTTCCATAAATCTCAGGAATTTCCTAGTAGAGGTCCTTAAAACCAAAGAAACGTCTGTTTCCGAAGAATTTCTAAAGACTATTGTCTACCACGGCTTGACAAGGGAAAGTTAGTTTTTCTCACGGATGATGCAACTTTCATCCCACTAACCACTTTCTCTCGAGGGCGGTTAAGACCCTTCGTTTAACCAATTAACAACGAAGCCTATTCCCTCACTCTTCTAACTAAAATCGTCACCAACAAATCCGATGGTCCCGTGCGCTAGACACACCCATCCTTAGCTTTCCTCCGACACAGCATCGTCACTCAACTTCACTTCTTCTACATCGTTGGAAAAGTCAACTACTAAGTCTACCGCTAATGCCCATCGGGGCAGTCTAAGCATAACGCGAAAGTCGGTCTCGGTATTGTCGAGCATACATTTCCTCTCCTAAATATCTTACAGTGCTACGTCCACTAATACATTAAATCCAATTATAAGAGCCCTGCTCTAACGTACATATATATCTTATCTTCGTGCGATAAGTGGTTATCTATCTATCTATGCTCATCAGTGTAATCTAAGTGTTGGAAATATATAATTTATAATTCTGTGAATCAGAGTGTTATACAAACTCAATCACCCCTATTATCTCAACGGATATCAGGGGATCGATCAATTCGTGGTGTCGATTGTTATAATCGTAACGGGAATTTACGACTCCCGTTGACGTCTCTCCTAGCGACTACGTCTCACCGCGATTAGTCGAATTACAGTCTGCGTGTGGCGAGCCACGGGACAGAAATCGTTGGAATGTTTACTGTCGCGTGCCGCCACAAATATTTCTTTTACGGAGAGCTATAGAATTACTCCATAACTTTGTTAGACAAAGCGTTCATCCCGGGACCGCGGCTGCGTTCGGCGACTGGCTGTCGCCTCGAGCCCAAGCTCAATATCACAACTCGCGTACAATTACAATCGGATTGAATAACTACAATTGTCTAATTACAGCTATAGTGGACTCTAGATTACAATGTTGCGGGGTTATCCAAAATTCCAAAGGCTCCGGTGTTCTTTCATCTCGGACATATATTACACTCTGAAGATCTCGATAACCTTCTAACACGCACGCTTGTTGTCAAACAGACATTATTCTATTTATTCTAGATGCTTCTCATATTCTACTCATATTCTATTCATATTATTCTCATATGCCATTCATATTCTAGATGCTGCTAACAGCTACCAATAGTCTTTTGTCTCAACTAAGACCTGGACGTCCTCTGACGCTTATACACACATTCCCATGTACAGTGTAAATGTATCATTTACCTAACAGTACTACCGCACTGATACATTGTATTGTCACCTATATCGTGACTATAGCCAGTTTTCAATGGTACGAGGAGTATTGTAACTCGTCCAAGGATGACTGCAACGACATAAAAGAGGAAATGACGGAGTGCGTACTCTGCAGTCAAAGCAGTGAACTTTGTGCTCCTGTTTAGCAACTGGAGGTCAAGTTACGCGAATTGCATTTTTCTGTACAAGAAAATGCAAATACGTCTGTAGTAAATGCCGCATATTCATCTAAAAGTAGGTTGTTCATAAGATTTTCAATTTTCAAATATTTTTGAAGTGTTCATTAGTTCTCTTCAAGAAGTTTTTGCATCTTACAACCTTTTCCATCGATTGCGACCTCACTGCGTATAGTTTTGTTTGTATTACATAAGCAAATGTGTCATTTGTTCGTTTATGCAAATTGAAACTTGATATTATGTTATATTATTGTTACTATATTCCATTACACAATCCTTGTATTAAGAGAGACAAGTTAAAATTTTGGATATAGTTTCCTTACAAATAAAGCATGATTCTACATTCGAAGTATACAAATGTATTCGTTTGTGAAATAAGGAGGACCTCGTCTTCGTGATTAGGAAATTGATGGGCTGCATCGCGTATCTGACAAAAATAATTGGGTCCATTTCCTTGTGTAAAGTTGTTACAAAACTGTGTGCTATTCACGCGATTATATGATTTGAGTGCACGAACGAAAGATTGGAATCGTTATAGTTTTCTTTTTTTTATATATGTATCTGTATATAATTCTGCATGTTTTAAGCGAATCACGTTGTTCATCTTCTTCCCGTTACTGTGTCAAACTTCAAACCGCAAATTTTTTCTTTTATTTTTTACTAATAATTATTTACGAGTCTGCCAAATTATTCAAATTCCCCGTCACATAAATATATGTTGGGTTAATATTAGAATTTGAGGCGCGTAGCGATTCTTCGTTTGAATTAGCCATTGTTTTACAAAAAAAAGATTGTATTTACGCGTATATACAAGATTTTACAAAATATTATGAATATTGAGTTTAATGAATAATAAGATTAACAAACAATAAGTTTAACTAACGATTAGATTAAAGAATAATAAGTTTAACGAATAATAAGTTTAACGAATTATAAGATTAACGAATAATATGTTTTACGAATAATAAGTGTAACGAATAATGAGATTAACGAATAATAGGTTTAACGGATGATAAGTTTAACGAATAATGAGTTTAATAAACGCTATTAACAATGTTCTTAAGTTCAAACGAATCCACGGTCAACGAGATAACTCTTTACTATGCGTAGAATAATTTTAGACACAAAAATACGAATGCTGAGACATTCGGTAAACTGCTCGATGTATCACTTTCCAAGGTCACACGAATGAAGATCTAATGAAAATCTTTCTCGCTGTACGACTGCATTTGTTTGTTAAATACTCGCTGGAAGCATCGAGAAGGTTCCAATCGCCGTTGCTAGGTAGTTTCTGCCAAGAGTTTGTTGTATACTCTTTGGAATTATCGAGGAAGTTCCAACGCCGTTCTGTCTGGAGTTTGATTCTTAATACAACGTGTGTCCCATTATATCGACATCTCCAAAGTACAATTCTATGTGGCCAGGCCCGTTCTTGAGGCCGTATGCCTCCACAACCACATTTCAATGGAGAACTATACAACCGATTCACACCTTCGTCAGGCAAAACGTTTATCCCGTGACCGTGGCTACGTTCGGCCACCAGTTGTCACCTCGAACCCAATTTTGCTATCACAAATCTCGAACAATTACAATCAGATCGAATGACAACAATTGCTTAATTACAGCTTTGATAAAGTCTAAGCTAAAGCATTAGAGGACTTTTCCCAAAATTGCAAAGGGAAGGCTCCGATTTTCCTTTCATCTCCGACATATATATCACAAGTTCAAAACGTGCGGTGTCATTGTCCAATCTGCATAGAGTTTTCGACGATATAATGTCCAATATCTATATCTTTAGATTTGTTATAGATATCTCCAACATATGTCGATATACGATAATGTTAAGGAAATTCGAGGATTTGGGAATACAAATAATTGACTATATTTCCCACACGACAGTTATACATCTATATTCCACTCTGAAGAACGTCTTGCACGCACGCTGGTCGCCAACCGACTATCCTAGATTCTGCCAACATCTGGCAACAGTCTTTTGTCTCCACTAAGACCTTGACGCCCTCTAACCCTTACACACACACTCTCATGTACAGTGTAAATGTATCACTTCCGTAACACGCCTCCTTACATTTATACTGTACACTTAATTTTATTTACATACTTGTCGAATTAACAAAATATTTAACATTTATCGCTTTATTTACATTTCTCTTATTTTACATTCATCCATGACCTAAACCTTTCAAATTTCTCTTTACACAGTGCCTTCGTAAAAATATCCGCAGTGTTTTCTTCTGTACTTACTTTTATTATGTTTATCTTATTTTCCTTTACGTACTCGTGAACGTAGTGGTAATGAACTTCGATGTGTTTAGAATTTTTTGTAAAAGTTCCGTATTTTGCTATACTCATTACTCCAGAGTTATCCTCATAGATTTTTACAGGGTTATCGTCTACATTTACATCGAAGATTTTCATTAGTTCTCTAATAGTCATTACTTCGCTCACCACTTCCGATAGAGCAACATACTCTGCATACATCGAGGCTTTTGTCACACACCTTTGTTTTTTAGACTTCCATCCAATTACATTTCCATACAATCTAATTACATACCCAGAAGTCGATTTCCTATCTATATGATCTCCTGCCCAATCAGCGTCCACATAACAATCTATCGTTTCGCACTTTTCATTTCTTTTATAATGTAGCCCTAAATCTCTAGTCCGGTACAAATATTTCAATATTCGCAAGGCATATTTAAAATGTGTCTCGTTACAACAATCATGAAATCTACTCAGATAATTCACACTATAACTTATATCGGGTCTGGTATTTACACTAATATACAGCAATGCGCCAATTAAATTCTTGTATCCAATGTCCCCTCTATTTATCTCAGCTTTTTCAATTTTTAAGTTGGTCTCCATAGGTGTACAGTACAATTTGCTGTTATGTAATTTATATTTGTTTGCTAATGATTCTATGTATTTCTTTTGGCTTAATCTCATTTCATTTTTTAAATAATCATACTCTGTATTTATTCCAAGATATTCTTTTACTTCACCTAAATCTTTCATTTCAAATTTATCAGTTAATAATTTTTTTACACTTTGTATCTTCCCTTGGTTTTTACTACAAATCAACAAATCGTCTACGTATATTAACAAATAAACAACATTTTCTCCCTCTCCATAAGTATATAGGCACAGCTCTATATTGTTCTTCTTAAAACCTAATCTCGTCACATACTTATCAAAACACTCATACCAGTCCCTCGGACTTTCTTTTAACCCATAAAGCGCTTTCGATAATTTACAAACCCTATTCGTTCCGTCCGCATATCCCTTTGGTTGATTTACATATACCTCCGAGCTTACTACACCATTTAAAAAGGCAGTTTCTACATCCATTTGCTCAATTATTAATCCATTTTGACAACAATATGATAGCAATATCTTAAAGGTCTGATTACTCGCCCCTGGAGAATATATGTCATCGGCTACGTTTCTTTGTTGAAATCCCCTTACCACTAATCTAGCCTTATACCTGTCCTCTGATTTTTTCGTGTAAACCCATTTTACATCTAATACTTCTTTGCCTTTTACCCTTTCTACCAATTTCCAAGTTTTATTCTTATAGAGACATTCTATTTCCTTATCCATAGCCTGTTTCCAAACTTCATTATTTTCGCAACAAATCGCCTCCTCAAATGTACGAGGGATATCTACTTTACAATAATTTGCATGCATCTCGCAAATATTTTCCTTTTCTGGATACCTTACTGGAGTTTTCTTAATACGTGTAGATCTCCTAGGAGTGTTTGAGCTTTCAATACTACTATTATTTTCATCTTTCCTACCCTCTAACTCTTCCTTATCCATACCGACCAATGAATAGTTATCTTCGCTATCATTTCTATCTGCCTCTGATGAATTTTCCTCAAAACCGATACATTTAGTGTCTGTCTCTATGACCTCTACATGTCTAGCTATTGTTATTTTCCCACCTAATAAGACTCTGTATCCTACTCCACTATATCCTAATAGAATTCCCATATCTGCCTTCTTGTCCCATTTGGAAACTCTTTTTTGTTCTGGCCTTCTTACAAAAACTTTACTTCCATATAGATGTAGATTTTTAACACTTGGTTTTTCCCCGAAGAATATTTCAAAAGGTGTCTTTCTTTCTATAGTATTCGCTAATATTCGATTTTTCAAGTATGCCGCTGTACAAACTATTTCCGGCCAGTACCTTTTATGTACTTTCGCTTCCGCTAACAGGCAACGCGCCATGTCCATCACTGTTCTATTATACCTTTCCGCTGTCCCGTTTAATTCATGTACGTATGTTGGGCAATTATTTATTCTTATACCTTTATCCCTAGCAAATTTATAAATTTGATTATTTAAATATTCTTTACCATTATCGCATCTTAATATTTTTAACCTCTTGCCCGTTAAATTTTCGGCTTCATTCACGAACTGTACGAAAGAATCAAAGACCTCATCTTTTGATTTTATACAATAGATCCTAGCTATTTTACTATAATCATCGATAAATGAAATGAAATATTTTTCTCCATTGAATCCGGTAGTCTTAAACGGACCACATACGTCCGTATGAATAATTTCCATTATTTCCTTAGCCTTAGTTCGATTATTTTTGAAAGGTAAGTTATGCATTTTGCTTTCTATACACACCCTACATTTCAAAAGTTCCTTTTCACATTCATTCGGTATGCCAGTCACTAGCTGCTCTTTACCCAAAATCTCTAAATATTTAAAATTTACGTGTCCTAGCATCCTATGCCATCTTTCCTTTTTACTCATACCACTACGTTCGGCGCTGTTTACTAAGTGCTTCTTCCCTTTCAATCTACTTTTTATTCTATATGTCCCATTCTCTTTGAACGCTACAGCTGTAAGTATATTATCCTCATCTATTACTTCCGCAATATTTCCTTTGGAAATAACCGTATTCTTATTGTCTGTTAGTTTACCTAAACTAATCAAATTTGCGGACATTTCTTTCGCGTAAAATACTTTCCTCATATTTATCTCATTTTGTTTTCCGAATGCTTCAAAATAACTTATAACATTCCTAACTTTTGTCGCTTTTATCGGTCTATTATCGCCTAAATATATATTTACCGGTTCTTTTAGGTCGATAGATTTATCGAAATAATTTATATTATTAAGTATGTGATCGGTACAACCGCTATCTAATAACCACACTATTTCGTTCTTACTTATTTCATTCGTCTCACTGCTGTTTGCTGCGTGCGCCGTTGCTGTCCATATGCCTGCTCTTGAGTTTCCATGTTCGCCCGTGCCGGTTGTTGATTGACCATGAAAGTTTCCACGTCCTCTGCTCGTGTTGCCTTTGTTCCCTCTTCCTCTGTTTCGACCACGTGTTGGCCCATGCCAATAGCCGTTACTGCTTCCCGCTTGGACGCCATTTTGACACTCTCTCGCAAAGTGTCCTAACCTTCCACATCTGAAGCATCCTTCCTTTTTTGCAGAAAAGGCGTTGGTTTGCCTTTCTCCTCGATTGGATTTATTTTTCTTCTCTGCTATCTCTATTTTATTTTTTACATACGCTACCGTTTGATCCTCTTCTTTCACTGCGTCTATTATGTCCGCTATGTAGCTGTATTCTTCGGGTAACGTATTCAGCATGTAATTCAGCTTTTCCCTCTCACTTACTTGTGCGCCCGCACTTTTTAATTCATTGATTAATTTTTCAAAGTCGTTAAAGAATGATGCTGAATCACTGTAGTTCTCCAGTCTTATGTTTTCCAATCTCCTTCTGCATACGATCTGCAGTACCGTCGACTCTTTCAAGTACATTTCATCGAACCTTTTTATTATATCATACGCCGTTTTTCCTTCCCTAACATACTCCAATTGTCTGTTCGATATTGCACTATAAATTATATTAATCGCCTTCAAATCCTTTTTGTCCCAGTCTTCATCGTCTCTTTCGTTCTTCATTCTAGTTGTAACAACCTCGCATTGCTTATATTTGAGAAACATCGTGATTCTTTGCTTCCACATTCCATAATCCTCACCATCGAATATAGGTATCATGATTTCCGATCTCTCCATTTTAATTGATTCTTCTTTTTTTTTCTTTTCTTACTCAAGCGTTCCTACGTGCTCGAAGTATATTTTTTTTCTCTGAAAGTTTTTTTTCTTTACTGAAAACTCACTCGCAAGATCGTAACCACGCACTAAATATCTTGCAAAACTAGTAACCACGCTCTGCTACCATGTTAAGGAAATTCGAGGATTTGGGAATACAAATAATTGACTATATTTCCCACACAACAGTTATACATCTATATTCCACTCTGAAGAACGTCTTGCACGCACGCTGGTCGCCAACCGACTATCCTAGATTCTGC
>NW_022883157.1:0-27350 GCF_011952255.1 Bombus vosnesenskii
AACAGTGATGGACATGGCGCGTTGCCTGTTAGCGGAAGCGAAAGTACATAAAAGGTACTGGCCGGAAATAGTTTGTACAGCGGCATACTTGAAAAATCGAATATTAGCGAATACTATAGAAAGAAAGACACCTTTTGAAATATTCTTCGGGGAAAAACCAAGTGTTAAAAATCTACATCTATATGGAAGTAAAGTTTTTGTAAGAAGGCCAGAACAAAAAAGAGTTTCCAAATGGGACAAGAAGGCAGATATGGGAATTCTATTAGGATATAGTGAAGTAGGATACAGAGTCTTATTAGGTGGGCAAATAACAATAGCTAGACATGTAGAGGTCATAGAGACAGACACTAAATGTATCGGTTTTGAGGAAAATTCCTCAGAGGCAGATAGAAATGATAGCGAAGATAACTATTCATTGGTCGGTATGGATAAGGAAGAGTTAGAAGGTAGGAAAGATGACAATAATAGTAGTATTGAAAGCTCAAACACTCCTAGGAGATCTACACGTATTAAGAAAACTCCAGCAAGGTATCCAGAAAAGGAAAATATTTGCGAGATGCATGCAAATTATTGTAAAGTAGATATCCCTCGTACATTTGAGGAGGCGATTTGTTGCGAAAATAATGAAGTTTGGAAACAGGCTATGGATAAGGAAATAGAATGTCTCTATAAGAATAAAACTTGGAAATTGGTAGAAAGGGTAAAAGGCAAAGAAGTATTAGATGTAAAATGGGTTTACACGAAAAAAAATCAGAGGACAGGTATAAGGCTAGATTAGTGGTAAGGGGATTTCAACAAAGAAACGTAGCCGATGACATATATTCTCCAGTGGCGAGTAATCAGACCTTTAAAATATTGCTATCATATTGTTGTCAAAATGGATTAATAATTGAGCAAATGGATGTAGAAACTGCCTTTTTAAATGGTGAAGTAAGCTCGGAGGTATATGTAAATCAACCAAAGGGATATGCGGACGGAACGGATAGAGTTTGTAAATTATCGAAAGCGCTTTATGGGTTAAAAGAAAGTCCGAGGGACTGGTATGAGTGTTTTGATAAGTATGTGACGAGATTAGGTTTTAAGAAGAGCAATATAGAGCTGTGCCTATATACTTATGGAGAGGGAGAAAATGTTGTTTATTTGTTAATATACGTAGACGATTTGTTGATTTGTAGTAAACACAAAGGGAAGATACAAAGTGTAAAAAAATTATTAACTGATAAATTTGAAATGAAAGATTTAGGTGAAGTAAAAGAATATCTTGGAATAAATATAGAGTATGATTATTTAAAAAATGAAATGAGATTAAGCCAAAAGAAATACATAGAATCATTAGCAAACAAATATAAATTACATAACAGCAGATTGTACTGTACACCTATGGAGACCAACTTAAAAATTGAAAAAGCTGAGATAAATAGAGAGGACATTGGATACAAGAATTTAATTGGCGCATTGCTGTATATTAGTGTAAATACCAGACCCGATATAAGTTATAGTGTGAATTATCTGAGTAGATTTCAAGATTGTTGTAACGAGACACATTTTAAATATGCCTTGCGAATATTGAAATATTTGTACCGGACTAGAGATTTAGGGCTACATTATAAAAGAAATGAAAAGTGCAAAACGATAGATTGTTATGTGGGCGCTGATTGGGCAGGAGATCATATAGATAGGAAATCGACTTCTGGGTATGTAATTAGATTGTATGGAAATGTAATTGGATGGAAGTCTAAAAAACAAAGGTATGTGACAAAAGCCTCGACGTATGCAGAGTATGTTGCTCTATCGGAAGTGGTGAGCGAAGTAATGACTATCAGAGAACTAATGAAAATCTTCGATGTAAATGTAGACGATAACCCTGTAAAAATCTATGAGGATAACTCTGGAGTAATGAGTATAGCAAAATACGGAACTTTTACAAAAAATTCTAAACACATCGAAGTTCATTACCACTACGTTCACGAGTACGTAAAGAAAAATAAGATAAACATAATAAAAGTAAGTACAGAAGAAAACACTGCGGATATTTTTACGAAGGCACTGTGTAGAGAGAAATTTGAAAGGTTTAGGTCATGGATGAATGTAAAATAAGAGAAATGTAAATAAAGCGATAAATGTTAAATATTTTGTTAATTCGACAAGTATGTAAATAAAATTATAATATAAATGTAAGGGGGCGTGTTAGGGAAGTGATACATTTACTCTGTACATGAGAGTGTGTGTGTAAGGGCCAGAGGGCGTCAAGGTCTTAGTGGAGACAAAAGACTGTTGCCAGATGTTAGAAGAATCCAGGATAGTCGGTTGGCGACCAGCGTGCGTGCTAGACGTTCTTCAGAGAGTAATATAGTTGTATAACTGTTGTGTGGGAAATATAGTAAATAATTTGTATTCCCAAATCCTCGTTTTTCCTTAACACCATCCAATCTAGAAAGAAGTTCTGATCTGAATCTCTTTGCAGGTTCAGACAATATACAGTCTCCTTTATTTGTGGCGATCCAGTCAATCTCGTCGATAAAAATAATTGTAGGCGAATGACTATAGGCAAGTTCAAATAAAACCTGTTCAGTTTATATAAATATTATATTCGAAATTCCTTAAATTCATTGCCTCATCACGAATATGATATCATTTCGTTTTCCAAACAACTATTCTATTTATATATAAATGACGAAAAATAAAATCAAATCTTTTTATACCTAGAATCTCTCCTTCATAGACAAAGGAACAAAGAAACTTACATAGACAAAGCAACTTACACGTATATACTTCTCGGAATCGCCTCTCCATTTGCTGACCAATGAGCTGGCAGTTATGTTAAAAAAGGTGCAATGGCATTCTGTCGCGACTGCCTTCGCTAACTTCGTTTTCCCTGTTTTGTATATTTCTTGTAAACACGTACAGAAATGAAAAGAATGCGAGTATCTTACCTGTACCAGGTGGGCCGTACAGCAAAATACCTTTCCAGGGGGAAAACGGGCCATCAAAAAAGATAGGATACTTAAGGGGATACACAACGGCCTCCTTAACAGCGGTTTTACATTCCTCTAGGCCTATAACGTCATCCCAATGTACATTTAATTTGTTTACTATGATCTCCTGTGACGATACAAAGATAAAATGGCGTCTTCTCTATATTAAGTAAGTGTTACGTAATTTGATATTTGAAGCGTTACTGAAATCACGTCATCGTCGATATACGTTGGACGGTTTATCGACGGGAATTTTATCGTTTAAAAGCTTTACGATACGTATATTAATCGAAAATAACTTACGCATGAGATGTCCTCAGCCTCGTAATTCCGGATTATCTGAATAAAGCTTTTCAATGCATTTCAATATCTTCGATTGCATGGATTGTTCCATTGGGACGTTAAATAGCTCTTCTGATGAACGTCCATCACTCTCATTGGGGAATATTGACGTCACTGTCATTGCGAGATTAATATGATTCGTATTGTCATCAGTTATCTTCTGCTGTAGATTCGTCTCTTTCACAGGCTCACTTCTCGCTTGTTTACTAACAGATTTGGCTTTTGTCTCAATACTTCTACAAACACTGGATCATATTGTAATACGATACGTTGAATACGATACGTTGAATACGTTGAATACCGTTTAATATCGTTAAATAATTTAAATTCTTACGTTTTGCTTGCATTTGTCACTTCCCTCGTCATTTCCCTTCCAGTTATTTTCTTACACAATATGGGATATTTTTGAAATTTCATCTTGTAATAATTTTCATACTCTGCAACGATAATTTCCAAATCGATGTTGTCGCAAACCCGATGTTCGGGAGATAGACGAGCTTCCCGGAATAATACATCGCTAACGTCTATATACATAAAAAAATGTAGTTTTTAATTAATTATAGTTTTTAACTAATTAAAAATATTTTTCGCAATGACTGAACACTATAAGATAACCATCAAACAACTGTTTTATCTCTAGGTAAGACAGGCAAAAGAATGTATTTACTATATAGATCCTCGAAGATAATTTCTTGTCTTCTGCTTTTTAATTTCCAATTTTTAGATGGATAAGAATAATTTGAATTTATACTTCATATATTTGTTTATAACTAGTTAATCTACATTATCGATTGAGTTATTCTTAACTACTGAATTACCGATGTCGAATTTTCAAATTTGGTTTCGCCTTCTCTTTCCATGATGTCCACTGATTTCTATTTCGATTGGTCACTGACACTATTCAAAAGAATTGGAACTAGGAATATATTTTAATTATAATATACTCACCCATTGTGTTCCAAATAATCACATACAAGGTATAATATGTTCCGATGACGTTCCGAAATACGACTCTCCTCCTAATATAATTATTTTTTCATTACAATAATATAAGGTTTTTCATGTAATTTTTTGTTACATTTGCGAATTCAACGAGTTACACATGATTTTTCATGAAACACGAACGTTAAAAATATTTGATACAGCCTAATTATAAAAATTGTTAGAAGCAAAAGTCATAGATACTATGTGCGAGTATCGCATGAAACGAACAGCTATTAAGAGAACTGCAGCAATATTACAAATGAAATAACAAAACACACTCGTCTGTGACGTTGAAATTCTAAAATCTAAAATCTAGAATATTCCTTACCTTTTTTCGCAGATTATAAAATATCTTATTCATACTACCTTGCATCGATAAATCACCGTTCATAGTGACACTTTCAAATCGCCTATCGTTTCTCAATGGATACGAGAATTTCCGTTTATTACTTTAAAAACAACCCGTCCATTACGTTTCTCTTAAAAAATTCTTTCAACTCCGTTGAAAACCGAGCATCAAACAAGAGACAAACGATTTGTTGTCATGGAAATGTTTGGTTCACACATAAGCAACGCACAAATATAATGATAGAATAGCTGAGTGTGTGTACTGTATAGTAAGATGGATGCAACATGGAAATAGAAAGAGAACACCATGTATAGATACTTCCTGTCCTTGTTTAATCAGGCATGCACACTAGTGGACACTGACGCTGCTCGTATACCGCTGTTACATATTTCCTGTACAAGTGCGCGTCATTAGACAAGGACGGAACATCCTCTCTCTACTTCTCTATCGCGCTTTTAGTTCGCTCACGCGCTCTGTACTTATATCTATTACATTTCCACCATAAGCAGCGGCCGTGCAGTGACTTACAAAAGTTCCGAACGGTTCCATCCTGGGCGGACGGTTAATTGCGTTCGGTACTTCGAGGCAGGAAGGTGAGTACAGAATCGCTCCTCTTAGTACTCTTATTAGAAGTGTTATCATCGAATATAAGTTTTTTCAATAAATTCTTATCGTTTTACAATCTTTCTAGAATACAATGACGTCAGCAATCGATCATTTTCGCGAATTTATTGTAAATTAATTGGGGGAATATCTGGAGTTCTTTATCGGTTTCGACTGTAAAATCAGCAACTATTCGAATTTTTCATTCATAATTGTGACATTTTCGACTCTTCCGTTGCCAAGACCCTCTTGAGAGATTTTTGGCACGTTCCATCACCCTTGTTAAACGAGTGCACATTGGTGGATATATTGATTTTAAAAACCAATACGTGTACGAGATTTATTATCTCACTGGGACAAAGAAATCCGTTTTATTCGCGAATTTTCCGTGTTTCTTCTTAATTTTCGTGAGTGTCTGGCGCGGAGCATTATTTGAATGAACTTTTCATCGTTCAGATTATATTTCGTTTAAAAAGATTGAAATTGATGTCAAGAAGAAATGAAACAAGGTGCTCGGGCATTCTTTCGTTTCCCGGGGAAAGAGAAATATGAAAAAAAAACGGTCGTTCTTCCGTCTGCCATTTTCGTCCATTACCAAAATGGTATGACCCAAGTGTCCCGGGCCGTGAATCAATCAAGCGAATTTTGAATAATTTTTGAATAATATCCAGTTAATAATTTGTGAAACAAATTAATTTCATTTTATTGTTGGAAACAAATTAGTTGGACTTTTCTTTCTTTAGCAGTTTTTGCCAGAGTTGACCTGACGTGCTACTTCAGTTTCCATCTTCGCTTCTCGAAACTTCCAACGTCCTTGGTGTTGGAGTCTCCTTGCCCAGGTGAGTACATAGCTTCTAGATACTCGTCGCTGTTCATCCTTACGAGCCTCTCGAGCTTTAGTTGTCAATTGTTATCGTTAAAGGAAGAGAAGCTCGCGACAGATGTTATCGAACAAATCGTTTATTCTCGAAAAGTTCGAACTTGTTCGTTGCGTTTGAATATATATGGACGGACGCCATTTTTCATGACATCATCATGATTTGTCATGTCGTGAGTATAGCTTCTGACTACCATATGTTTGTGATTTATGTGAAATTTGACCACTATACCGTGATAGAATAATATTTCCAATGAATTATAAATATTTTACATTGTGAATTATAAATATTTGTTACAAATTATATCGTACTTGAGGTGAAAATGAACCATATATCTGCTTATGGAATATGAGGTAGTAAATCATTCGAAACATAATAACGATTAATTAAGCACATATACAATAACGTTTACGAATGAATATTGCGAATTATTGTATGGCTTTAATGCGGTATTTAATGTTTTGATTGCGGTCTTTGAAATGGTATCATAGGTGCTGATATAATATCGCGCGAAAAAGGAAAGACCAGTGGTTAATATTGCAGGTGCACCAGTGCGTTGCGCTCGTCGAGGGTGGTTTTGACGCTGGTGCCGAGGAAAGGCGCAGAACGTGTTCGATCGACCCGCGAACGTAGCCTTTTTTTTTTTTTGTACGTGGAGAAATCTTCATGGATACTCCGCTGCTGCAATAATCGCGTAACAGCAGAGTAGTGTCGGACTCCTACCGACTAAAACTCCACGATGACCATTTTATGCGCGTGACAGGGGTGCTCCAGGAACCTCTTATGAATTAACTTCAGTTGCATCCCCTTCTCGCGTTCTCTTGTTCGAGCCGGCTATTGAGTGGGCGTTAGGGGGAGTTCGTTGCCCCTAGTGCTGTCACTTCTTCTGGTCGTAGTCCGTTGGGGCGGTGGCGGGGCGGCTCTGGGTCGTCTGACTGCCATCCTTCTCCATCGTCTTATCCTGCAGGGGTGAGAGTTTTTTTCTCTCCCTTTCCGCTCGCTCCTTCGCGAGCATAACTCGCTCGCAGAAGAGGCGGACGGCCTCGTATTCCTGTGACCCTCTCAACATCGCTTCCACAATCGCTGAGGGGGTCCACGTTTCTCCTATGGCGTGCCGCAGGGTGTAGCGGGGCAGCTCCCACGCCGGACAGAGCTCCAGGGTGTGCTGCGCTGTGTCCCTGCCCTCTCCGCAGTGGTGGCAGATGTCTGTCGTCTCTCGCCTTATTCTCTTCAGGAACTCGCCGAACACGCCGTGTCCGGGGAGTACTTGTGTCATCCTGAATGTGAGTGGGAGGCCGTGGCGGCTCCTCCATGCCTCCCAGTTTGGTAGGACCGCATCCGCGCCTCGGTGTTCGCTTCTCCCGTTGATCAGTTGGGATCGCCACAGGTTCCATGTGTCCTCCTCGGCGGTTCCTGTGTCGTTTGGAGCCGCTTGCTCGATGGGGTCTTCTCCCGGGTGCCATTCTCTCCGGCGGGTGTATCTCTTTTTGAGCGCCAGCGCCCGCAGCTCCCACGGGGGGGACGCGGCTAGGGTGGACGCCGACGCGTGAGACACCGTCCAGTATCCCCTAATGATTCTGATGGCGGTCACTCTGTGCAGCCTTCTCAGGAGCAGGATGCTGCGACGGCTTGCCATCAGGTCGTCCGCCCATACTGGGGTACATCGCTCGGGACAGAATGACGCCCTCGTAGAGTCGGCGCACCGCGTCTCCGGCCCCGCCGATGTTCGGTAGTAGGCCGCACAGGGCATTGGCAGCCGCTGACACCTTCGGGATCAGTGAGTCGAAGTGCGGCTCGAACGTCCACTGGCTGTCGATGGTGAGTCCCAGATACTTCATCTGTGACCCCACCCGGACGGTTTTACCTGCCATGTTTATGCATAGGCCGGGCGGTGGTGTCCCTCGCCTCTTCCTGTCAAAGAACCAGGTGGTCTCCGACTTCGCAGGGGAGACTCTCAGGCCCAGTTCGTTCACGGCATGGATCGCACAGGCCGTTGCGATTCCGCCAATGCGCAGCGTCTCGTGCCAGCCACGACCCTCGACCAGGATTAGGGTGTCGTCCGCATAGCATACTATGGCCGCGCCTGGGGGTAGTGGGCATCGTAGTACCTCGTCGTACGCAACGTTCCATAGCATGGGGCCCAGCACCGAGCCCTGCGGGACGCCACGCTCGACGGATCCCTTTTCCTCTCCTTCCTTACTGGCGTAACACACCCACCTGTCGTCGAGGTAGGCCCGGATCAATCGGACGAGGTAGTTGGGAACCTCGAAGTGCTCCAGGGCCGTCACTATCCTGTCCCATGGTATGGTGTTGAACGCGTTGACGATGTCCAGGGAAATCACCAGCGCCACGCCTTTCCGGGAGACCATGTCCTCCGCAATCGCTCGTACGCGTCTGACCGCGTCAATCGTCGAGCGCCCCTTCCGGAAGCCGTACTGGCTTTCGTGCAAACCTGGCACTTGGCCCGCTATGTGTCGTTCCAAGCGGGCGGCGACTACCCTCTCGAGTAGTTTGCCGACCTCGTCCAGTAGGCATATCGGCCGGTACGCTGACGGCGAGGTCGTCGGTCGGCCCTCCTTATGGAGCAGGACCAGCCTCGCTGTCCGCCACGCCCGGGGGTAGACTCCCTCCCTCAGGCATCTTGTGAAGAGGTGCCGAAGTCTGGGGGCCATGACCCCCATCACTTCCCCCCAGATCCGGCCAGGGATTCCGTCCGGGCCCGGTGCCACGTTGCGGGCGGTCATTCTTCTGGTTGCCTCCCATATCTCCTCCTCTGTGACTTCCCAGTCGTCCCTCCATTCCAGCGGTCGTGTCGTTTCCCATGGCCGTTCCGCCGCTCTGTTTTCTTGTGGGGGAAAGAGCGTTCCGGTGATCCGCGTCAGCAGTGCAGGTTCTATTTCCGCCGTTATCAGGGGGCCCTTCGCGCGCAGTTTACGTGTCACCGTCCTGTATGGCCTCCCCCATGAGTCCGACTCGACTGTCTCAACCAGTTCGGACCAGGCACGGTCCTTCGCTTTTTTAATTTCCCTCTGTAGCGAGCGCCGTAGCGCGTGGCACGTCCGGTAGCGCAAGGAGACTTCTTCTTCGTCGCGTCGTCGCCAGCGGCGGGCCCTTAGGTACTGTCTTCGGGCCCGGCCACATCTCGTCCTCAGTTCCGCGATGCCGGGGTTCCACCAGTAAACTGCTCTGCTTTGCACCGTGCCTGGTGTGGCTCGTGGCATGGATGCGTCGCAGATTGCTGTCATGGCTTGGCGGAGGTTCTCGGCCTCCTCTTCCACGTCTGCTTCGGTCGTCGTTGTCGAGGCCTCCCAGCTCCAAGCTGTTGCTATAGCAGCCGCCCGGAGTAGGTCTTCGTTCCTCTCCTTTATTTTCCATCTGCCCGTCGTTTGTCGTCGGCATTCCAGGTCCAGGTGCGTCCACCTCCATGAATATGTAGAGGTGGTCCGACAGCGTCTCGACCCCTTCGGCCACTCTCCAGCCTGAGATCCGCCTGAATGCCTCGGGGGAGGCCCATGTTATGTCAACAATGGAGCTCACTCTGCACGTCACGCAGGTACTGGTCGAGCCCCTGTTCACTAGCAGAAGACCAAGTCCCGCGGCCCAGTTTGATAGCGTGCGGCCGCGCGCGTTGGTCCTGGCGTTCCCCCATTCCGTGGAGTGCGCGTTAAAGTCTCCCAGGACGAGCACTTGTCGGGGGAGTCGTCGCCTGACGCAGTCGCCAACTCCGTCCAGGAATTCTTCGAACGCTGCCCGTCCGCTGTTGGGTGACACGTACACCCCCACCACCATCATCCCTGCCCACTCGACCGCGGCGTACCCGTTGCCCCGTTCCAGCAGGGCTCCGTGGGCAAACGCCCCGGGCGTTGATGTCCAGGTGACGGCAACCATTCCGTCCGTGTCTCCGACCTACTCCGGGCCATCCAGAACTCTGTATGGTTCCGCCACCACCGCCAGGGCGACCGTGCTCTCCCGGATGGTTTGGTGGAGCAGGTCTTGTGCTCGCCTTGACCTTCCCAGGTTAGTCTGGAGGATGCGCATTCTCAGTTCCTTGGTGGCCTTTCCTTGTTCGTGGCTTCCTCCGTGCCTACCTCCTTGTTCGCGGGCTTAGGGTCGCTTTGCGGCGGGGAGCCTTTCTCGCTGCCTCTTGCAGCCGTGGATCCGCGGGCGGCTCCTTTCGTTCCCTTCTTCGAGGGGGCGCAGGCCGGTCCCCCCATCCTGTGCACCGACGGTGTTCCAAGCGCCTCGCAGAGCAGGCATTTCGGGCTCGCAGTAGTGCATGCTCTCGCCTGGTGCCCTGGTTCGCCGCATCTGAAGCACAGGTGCCCCTTGTCCTCCTTGGCGGTGCAGGTCTTCCCCGTGTGTCCTATACCAAGGAACCTGTAGTACTGTAACGGTCTCCGTTCGATGGCTTCAACCTTCGCCATCGACCAGCCTATGGCGACCTTTCCAGCTTGGGCCAGTTTCCTCCCTGCACTGGCAGGGCCTCGTATCCATACGGCGCCAAGTCCGTTCCGGGCGGGGCGGATTTCTCCCAGCCGAATGTCCTCCGGCTTGCAGCCGCTCTCCCTTGCCAGGGTGTTCTGGATTTCCGCCTTGGTGGCCGCTATGTCTATATGGGACACCCTTGCCTCCGCGGCTCGGAAGGGGGTTGCCACGCGGACCTCGTTCGGGTCCAGAGCCCGCGTCGGCTGTGCTGCGAGCGCTGCGGCCTTCCCCCTTCCCTGGTCCTCAGGGACCTCTAAGATGACACCTCCGGTGATGGTCTTCCGCATCCTCATCGTGTTGATGCCGAGCTCGGCCAGGGAGACACTGTCCTTGGCCGCAGCCAGCACCTCCGCGTAGGATTGGCTCGATTTGTCCGTCAGGGTGATTGTTACCGCTGACGTCCGCGGTGCGCGCGGGAGGGGCCCCCTGCCTCCCCCTCTTCGTGTGTTCGCCGATCCACTCTCCGGAGTTTTCCTCTGGCTCTCCGCCCCTGTCTCGGGGATCAGCTTCGCCGGCTGCTTCCTCCCTGCCTCCTTCTTCTTTCCTCTTCTTTTCCTTCCGACGGTCTGCCATTCGGTGTCCGCCATTCGGCCTCCCTTGGGCGCTGGGGCGCTTGGGGCTCCAGGCTCCATCCCTCTCGTGTTCGCGACAGGGGCGACCTCCTTTCCTTCTCCTTTTTCTGTTCCCTGCAGTTGTTCCGCCAGTCGGTGCAGCAAGGATCTCATCTCCTCTACTTGCTGCTCGACTGCAGCGAGACGCGCCCTGTAGCTGTTCTCATCCGCGGTGGGGCGCGAGGCCGGCTCTTTTCGGAGTGCCTCTACCTCCGCCTCCAGTGTTGCTATGCGTCCTTGCGTTATAGCGAGTGCGTCGGTGACAGGGTCCGTTCTCCTCACTAACTCTGTCACGCCCGCGGTGATCGTTCTCGCCGCCTCCTTCAGGGTTTTCCCCTGCGTGACCTTGTGGCCGCGGGGCGCCTCGGCAGCCCTGGCCACCTCGGCGGCCCGGCGAATCAGTTCGGCTCCTATGTCCGCCGTTGTGGCTGATCTCATTTCTTCAGCCGGGTCCGCGGGGAGTTCGGGGGATTCGTTGGCCTTCCTCCTCTTCGCTCGGGGTGCTTCTCTGGCGGGGGTTTCCTCCTCCTCTGTTGCTTCCTCAGTCCATATTCCCTCCTTGTCCAGCGTGAAGCGGGAGGGTCCCTCCTTTGGCGGCATCGCCTTCGTCATGCTCCTGGTGCTAACGTGCGGCGGCTCCGCAGCCAGTTCCGTTTCCCTCCGTCCCCTGGCGTTTTCCTCTACCTCCTTCTCTTTCGCCATGGATGCGTCCGTTTCACCGTTGGACGGGAAATGTCGCTCGGTCAGCACTTGCCACTCTGCCAGTCGCTGTCACTTTCAAGTGGCCCGCGCAACGCGCTTCGACGCACGCGCCAATATGGCTGCGTCTGGGTAGTTCCTCGAGTAGCCCGTGTAGCGGCGCTGTTGTCACGCGTCCTAATATGGCTGCTCCACCGTCCTAACCTCACACTTGTTGGTTTGGTTTAACTCCTCCTTGTCCAGGCAGGACTTCCCGTATCCACACCCGTTTTGCGCTCACAGGCACTAGTCCTCCACTTTGGTTGCCTCCCTTGCCCAGGCTCTCCAGTTTTCCGGAGATTTCGATTACGCTCGCAGCTCCGTCCTCTCTACGTCTGCCTCCCATGTATCCCCACCACTTTTTCCCGCGAACGTAGCCTGTGCTCATACTGCGACAGAGTTCGTTTCAGTTGGGCTCAGTCGCTGTTGTCCGTCGACAGCGTATAGTCGCGTCGGCCTACGATTCCTTTTTTCTTCTTGTTTCTTGCGAACTCTCTCGCAACAGCCGTTCTATACGTACGCCGCCAGTATATCGCGTGATCATCGTTCCCGTTGCTTCCCTTACCCTCTCACGTCCTTCGAAGGAGACCTCCCTTTGGTTTTTCCTTGTTTGGAGGGAATTCATCGCTCGGACACATGGACTGCGAAGCACGAGGGTTGATCGAGGCATCAGCGTGATGTATTTTTCAGGTTTCATATTTTCTCTATGATACTTTCTAAGGAGAATTTGGAAGATATACATTTTTAGGAAATAAAGGTTTTTATGGAGTCATCGATAAGTTAGAATTTAATTAACTCTCTTATAACAGGTATTCCAATTTTTTAATATATAAATTTAGTTTCCTCTATGGTGTTAGAGAACATAATGCGGGCATTTTATGATATAACGAATATATTCGTATATATTTTAGTTTATTCATTCGTCAAATTTCCCTAGTAGGCCGGCCTGCAGCTCGCATGCAGCACTTAGTAAAAATTTGTTTTGTTAGAGGTTGGCCATTCTTCTTGCTATAAAAATATCGTGAAGTCATATCATATGATAAAGCACCTTCTGAAAGCTAGATGCTCGATAACGAGCCTAATGATTCTGGGTAGTTTGTAATGTCAAGCTTTGAATTGGCGAGATCGCTCTGCTGTCAAACCGCCGTCCAGCGGCGACCACATTCTTTAACCACGTTCAAGGGGTATATCACGCTACAGAAACCATCAAAGGGTTTGCAAGTTAGTTGCCTTTTAGAAGTGGGGCAGTTGGTTGTTACATGTCATCCGTAGTTGCTGGCTGTTCTCCTTAGTCGCCATACATCATAGAGACGACAGTTATAGTCGCCAGTTGTCCTTGCTAATGGTTGCTTGTTGTCGCTAGTTAGTTCTCGTTATCGTTATGTATTCCATCAATCATGTGAAATTTAACGTATGGGATTTTATTCTTCTTTATTCTTTCTGTAGGGAGATTTTTTAAGACGAGGAAAATATAGAATATTTCAAGACGACGGTAAGTTTTGAATTTAAATAACAATTTTATGATACAACAAAGTGGAAAAACGATTTAATTTTATAAAGTTTAAGGTAATTTTTTAAAAAACTTCGAATTTAAAAGATTCAAATAGATATCTTAAACGTAATTAAACCCTCCATATCGTAAGAAATTAAATGAAATTGCGCAAGAAAGTTAATACATTTAATGTATTATTTTAAACATTTATTTAAAAACATTTATTTAAAATTTAAGTGTAGGCGTTGACGCGCGCGCGCCATTCGAAGCATTTGTCAGTTCGTTACATCTGCGGTAAAAGTTGTAACTACGAAGAAGCTTAACACATGGTGCGTCTCAAGACGACAGTAAAAAGTATTAAGAGATTTTTCGAGATTTTTTCTTTTAAGTTTCCAAGTACTTTTTCTATTTAACTTCTTTTTTTTTGCATTTTCTCACAATATTCGATAAATAGAGACGAAATATGACAGTTCTTAGTTCGGGGATTTATTGGTTCGAAAGTTACTTCAAAAGTGTTTCTGGAGTTCGTGCGGTTAATACTTTTAAACTACTGAGTACGACTTATTCCGTATGGCTGGACAAATCTTTGTTGATACTGTAAGCGTAACTGGTCCGGATATTGTCTTGTGGAGATAGAAAAATACACGAAGTATTGATTGAACTACATATTTTTTTAATTCTTTCTTAATTCTTTTAGTTCTTCATATATTGATAATAGAACGATATTCCGCTACTTTGAGCACAATATAGTAATGTTTAAATAAATAATAAAATTTACGCATTTCGTCTTCATGCGTCGATAAGAAAATGCAAAAAAAGTTAAAGAAAGATGATGCGCAGACGCGAAGTTTAGTCAGCAATAATATTTAAAACCTCTAAAATATATTGTACACATTTATTTGCAAATAAGCTCAATGAAATTAAACTGTAACTGTGTTTCCAATAATGTTTTCGATGTATTGCTCGCCATTATGTCGGATTAACAACTCTAAGTGATCGACCTTAATCACTAAATGGCGGCCGTGATTCAGTGGTATAGCTTTACATATGACGGACATCGCAGGCGCTTGTAAGACGTCCATTGTGAAACGTTTCCAATAGCACCGTTTATGTGATGGTGAAATCTGAATATATATATCGCTGAAATATATATCGCTTATCACTTGAGTCTGACACGATCGTTTTTAAATAGAATCACAATTTTTTATTCCTTACAAAATCAGTCTATAAAGATTATTTGCAAATAAAATAGATAAATAGATAAATGGTTGTACAAACTTATAAAACAGATATTACAAGTATATCTAAATAAATGATATATTTATAAATTGTAATATTTGATCTAAAGTTTAAATAAATAAAAGAGATACTCGTGACTTACAATAAAAGTATTTTTTTTTCAATTTTTAAACAAAGCAAAAGTGGATAACAATTTTTCAAAATGTAAAAATCAACACAATGGTTGGTTTCTTTAATTAATCAATAACGTTTAAAGTTAATTAATGTCCAGAGTGGTTTGTACATTTTGTATTTCGCCGTATTTCAACGTTCGATGTGTAAATAGAACTTGATGCCTGAAATATCGAAAAAATAATTAAATCCGATCGTTCCGTCGAATTTGCAAATTGTATACTCGTGTAAAATCGAGTGCGCTTGTGTATGCTGATACGAAATGTGGTAGTATATTTTTCTTTTTTCGATTATCGTTATCACTTTTTGTGTGGAAAAATTAATTCCGTGAAATGGAAGTGCAATCAATACGGTTTATTACGAAATAATAGCACAACGACGGTACATATTGGTATTGACGTCAGCTTCACAAAATTTCTCGAGTATCGCGGTCGACTATTTGGGTTAAGAATTCATTTTCAAGGTTCTACAAGCACGAGTATCTTATGGATATGAAATTTTCAGTGTACATTTTAATAACCATATTTCATATTGCATGCTGCGGTCCAAGAAAAATCCGCAGTTAATATTCTGCTAATCCCTGCTGCTTTTAAAGACCATAAGTAAGGTCCGTAAGGTCGTCCGTAAGGTTTAAAAGATTTCGAGTAGATTTGTATTACGTATTTTATCTTCTAATTTTTAAAGAGAGGGTCGTGTTTAATTAATTGAAAATGACGAAACTGTAATGGGACATTATTATCAAATATTAAACGTGGTTCCATTGGGTACTTTTATGGTCTTTGCGAGATATATATGCATTATACGTTGCTATTAGCAACGCGTAGCGATGAACGAAAGAGCAGTACCTTCGTTATCTCGTCTCGGTTGTGTACATATCAGTAATGCACAGTACTCGTACTAAATATCTTACAAATTCCATACAGATTTTCAGATTAGTTTCGAATAATACCAACACGACCATGATAGTCACAGTACAGTATTAAATAGTACCACTATGCATAATACATTCCTAAAATGTTTCTACAAATATATTTATCCGAATATTTTTGTCAGCTACTATATCCTAACCACGATTTATTAAACAATATATAGATTTAAAAAAGAATATATAACGACATTACTTGTTTAGGCTAGATTGGTTTAACTTGTATAGTTTTAATAACTGTGTAAGGTCAAACAAGAACTTATCGTTAGTTTGGCGAGATTTGATTACACGAAGCAACATAATTGCTTTGAAACTCAGGACAGAAAACAATGTCAACCGGTAGACGCGTTTGTCTGGTTAACGTGTAACGCGTGAATAATAGATAGCGACAATCACGCGAACGCTAGTTACAGCTGACTTGGCTTACATTGTAGCATTCAAACTAGAGTATACGAGCCGTAAGCGCTATTGAAAGTTCAAAGGCCGACTAGTGAGCTTCATCCTATCTCATTTTTTAATCAGGCGATGGATCGACGAATCGTATTGATTTCGAGGATTATTATAGTTCTGTGGCAATTTTAAAGCGTGGTTTGTCTAATCTTGTCTCGTTAGCTACAGACTCTTTGGCGAGCAGCCTGAAACTTGATCCAGTTTCGAGAAAATGAAAAATTCGTCTCTTCTCTTTGCTTCCCTGTTCCTTCTTTCCTCCTTTTTCCCTTTTTACATCGCGTTAAGACCCGTTAAATAATATTGACTGCCGTGGACGCTGGCTGAGAAGTGCACTTTATAACTAGCTTTAAAATCACTGACGTCGATGAGGACAAAGGTAAGTTAGAGGGTTATTTATCTGAGCTGGTGTTATTCGACCTGAACTCTGCAGCTTTTCAGAGCTTCTTTCGTTTTTCTTTTAAGAGCAGAGATGTTAACTGGTCTTTTGTTACGTGTAAGAAGTATGTACTAAAGCTTATTTAGCACCAATTGGTTGCTCAAAGTCGAGATATACATACCTATATTATATTAATACGTTACAGAAGATTACGCGTTGGTTAGCTTATGAGAATTTATAGTGTGTCACAGATCACAAAAGCAGAATGACTACTTTTTCATAAACGATATATGTATATGAATTGAAAGTTTAAATATTACGCCACATACTTCTCTCGATAAACGTCGTCGAGTGCATATTGTTAAGGAATATTAGCCATTTGAATTCAATAGTTTCGAAGAAACTAATGCTTCTGTGAAGTTTTTGCAGGCTGTTAATTTTTTATTGAGATACTACAAAGTTTGAATAACTTCGATTAGAAATAAAAATCACATTACATTAACGCGTAGAATGTAACGTAACGTAGATAATGTAAATATAAATTATATTACAAGGAAATAATACGGGTAAGTAATGTGAAACATTCTGGTTAAAATTGCATCCTTTGAAGGCTAGGACACACAGTACTTACGAAGTAGATTAAGTACCAAATGGGGTACTTAAGAAAATTCATGTTGTCATTGTTTAATAAACATCTTTAGCTAATAGCTTTCTGCAAAAGCTGGTTTAAGTTATGCTAGCTTATTCCTTATTAATTGCAATTATATTGTTCGTATCTCCTAGAGGATTAACAATCCATTTTTATAATGGATAATAAAAGTAAATTCCTATTAGGTTGTCCCAAGTTTCTTTCGTTTTATAAAGAAATGACAGATGCACAACATATTTTGTTTTATGTTATTCTATATTATTTTACATTAAATTGGAAAAAGGTGGATCACACGTAATTCAATAAAATAATATAAAACGAAAAATGTTGTACATCTATTACTTTCTTATAAAACGAAAGAAACTTTTGGAACAACCTAATATTTCTCTACTACGACGCTTTTACAGTGCTAAAATATTTGATAAAAATGTTAAGAAATTCTAATATTGATTTAAGCGTATCGATTTATCTGCTCTTCATATTTAATCAAACAGAAATTGTTAATTATGATTTCCACTTAAAAGCGGATTGCATATTATGAGGATAAATTATCAAATTCATCTCTAATATAGACATTAGAGAATCATTCATAGCCGCAATCCTGTTTACCGCTAACATTCCTGGTACTCAATAATTCATTAGGTGACTGCTTTAGCCGCACAGAATACACCTACAAATAATTAATCGCGATTAATATTCCATCGACTTTTGAAAATCCCTCATGTGATCTATTTCATGCGATGAGAACACGTATAAATTGAGATTGCGATCGACCATCCTCAGTCGGATAAATCGAGTGATTCAAATTATAACACAAAAAAAAGTTAAAACTAGTTACATTATCTTTTTCAATTTTTATGTATTATTTGGCGGAAGAAACTTTGGTAATTGGTAAGTAAAGTTCACCTCCTTGTGAATATGTTATTATATGTTATTATATGTCATTATATGTTATATGTTATGTAATATGTTATTAAGCTCAAGGTTCTAAGGAATTTTCTATATATATATACATATACATAACTGTGTGCGTATATGTATAATATACGTGTAACAACCAAAGTTCAGCTCTCAAGTGTACGCAAAACTTTTATGTTCATTTTACGCTATACCAGTATGTTTCATGAATTTGTTTGCTAACAGTATCGAAACACATAACAAGCAGAGGACGAGCTATTCATGAATTGTCTTGCCAGCGTGTACGCTCCCAATATTTTCTATTTGAGAAAACATACTTGTTGCTATTGCAACTACAAATATTTTTACAGTCGACGCTTTTGCCGTGAATCATTGGCTAACATGTAAAATCGAGAAAAAACATGGTTTATTGTGATGGAAATGTGGAAAACCGCAAAACAGATATAGAAGGGAAAATAAAGGAAAGGAAGGTAGATAAGTAGAAGCTTGGGGTCAAGTTTAATTCACTGAAACCGAGCTGCTTGTATTATCACAAAACAAAATTGCCAGTACGTCATTTCCGTACTCTCGTCCTCGCGAAAATGGTTTTGCTTGTTAAGGAAAAACGAAGAGACAGGGAAGAGAGGAAAAAGCAGACGGAGAGCGCTTTTAAAAAGCTGGCGAACCGTGTGTTACCACAACGAGACACGCGATGCTATTTGTCGCTTTAAATTGTGCCGCAACTCGTTTTTGAGATCTTTGCCAGGGGCTCGTTAAAACATGCTGAAAATATATTTCTGGCTTTTCTGGGGTTTAACTGAAATATGACAAATAACGTTGTAAAACATATGTACTTATGACTTACAGAGTAATTGAGTGTAAAAAATATATAGTATACAAAATAGCCAGCGATTTAGGGCTTTAAAAGATCAAAAGGAAAGAAAAGGAAAGAAAAGAAGAAAGATAATATGTTGTGGCAGTCTAAGTCGATCTAAGAAAATAGATAAAGGGAGGGAGGGGCAAAGCTAGTTAATCTGGAAAGAATCCAAGCGTCAATTTCAAGCATTTACAGAGAATCAAGCGGGCTGGTTAAAGTCGTGAGTTGAGCAATTATCCCGCGTTAGGTTCAATCAGGTTAGTCCCACGCGAAATTGATCCAACCATGCGAAAACGAGTGTATTCTGATTTCTGTCGCAGATACTTCTGGCTAGTGCAGTACCTACACGGTGGTTGTTGAAATAGCCGCTTCTCATCTATTTTCCCTAGCGCGGACATCATCCTTTGATCCCTTACGACTAACGAAGTTTTCGAAGATGTACGGCAATTTGAGATTCTACTTGAAAATGATCATGATTGCGGTCTGTGTGCCGTCTGCTCTTCTTTTTGTCCTTCCGTTAAAGACTGGTAAGTTGATACTGATTAATTATGCGATCGAAACCATATATAATGGCTACAAAAATGCCGCTAATATAATATTCCTTCTTTCTTTTATCTGTCTGCCTCTCAGGTCGTTTTACTAATTACAATAAGTAATTTGGACTTCTTTGCGCTGTCTTTTAACGCATTCGAGACCGAAAGAAATTCATATCAGTCAGTAGGCAAGGGTATAATACACATATTTTATATATAACTTATGTAGTAATGTATATATCATGTTAATTTCATATTTTTTTGCGTAAACATTCCGTCATTTCCTTCCCGTTGCAGATATTTCGACGTTTAAGCGCTCGTTGAAGTCCATTTTACACTGCAAATGCAATGTACTACCGCTTAAGCGTCGACACAAGCAAAATAGCTCCCAAATCGCGAAGATTTCGTCGATTTTGACGAAAACTAACCGTCATTTCCTTCCCGTTGGAGACACTTCGACGTTTAAGTGCTTGCTAAACTCCATTTTACACCGTAAATGTTATGCACGACCGTTTCAGCGTCGAAACAAGCAAAATAGCTCGCAAATCGCGATGATTTCGTAGATTTTGACGAAAAGTAGCCGTCATTCCCTTCCCGTTGGATATATTTCGACGTTTAAGCGCTCGTTGAACTCCATTTTCCACTGCAAATGCAATGCACTGCTGTTTAAGCGTCGAAACAAGCAATATAGCTCGCAAATCGCGAAGATTTCGTCGATTTCGAGGAAAACTAACTGCCCCTTCCTTCCCGTTGGAGACATTTAGACGTTTAAGCGCTCGTTGAACTCCATTTTACACTGCAAATGCAATGCACTACCGTTTAAGCGTCGTAACAAGCAAAATAGCTCGCAAATCGCGAAGATTTCGTCGATCTTGACGAGAACTAACTGTCATTTCCTTCCCGTTGGAGATACGTCGACGTTTAAGCTCTCGTTGGACTCAGTTTTACACAGCAAATGTAACGCACTACCGGTTCAGCGTCGAAACAAGCAAAATTGCTCATAAATCGCGAAGATTTCGTCGATTTCGATGAAATCTAGCCGTCATTTCCTTCCCGTTGAGGACATTTCGACGTATAAGCGCTCGCTGAACACCATTTAACACTGCAAATGTAACGCACTACCGTTTCAGCGTCGAAACATGCAAAATAGCTTCCAAATCGCGAAGACTTCGTCGATTTCGATGAAATCTAGCCGTCATTTCCTTCCCGTTGGAGATATTTCGACGTTTAAGCGCTCGTTGGACTCAGTTTTACACAGCGAATGTAATGCACTACCGTTTAAGCGTCGAAACAAGCAAAATAGCTCGCAAATCGCGAAGATTTCGTCGATTTTGAAGAAAACTAGCCGTCATTTCCTTTCCGTTGGAGATATTACGACGTTTAAGCGCTCGTTGAACTCCATTTTACACGCAAATGTAATGGACTACCGTTTAAGCGCCGAGACAAGCAAAATAACTCCCAAATCGCGAAGATTTCGTCGATTTTAACGAACACTAACTGTCATTTCCTTCCCGTTGGAGATACTACGACGTTTGACAGCTCGTTGAACTCCATTTTACACTGCAAATGCAATGCACTACCGTTTAAGCGTCGAAACAAGCAAAATAGCTCCCAAATCGCGAAGATTTTCGACGGAAACTAACCGTCATTTCCTTCCCGTTGTAGATATTTCGACGTTTGAGCGCACATTGTTCTCCATTTTACAGTGCTAATGCAATGCACAACCATTTAAGCGTCGAAACAATCAAAATATCTCGCAAATCGCGAAGATTTCGTCGATTTCGAAGAAATATAGCCGTCATTTCCTTCCCGTTGGAGATATTTCGACGTTTAAGCCCTCGTTAAACTCCAATTTACACTGCAAATGCAATGCACTACCGTTTAAGCGTCGAAACAAGCAAAATAGCTCCCAAATCGCGAAGACTTCGTCGATTTCGATGAAATCTAGCCGTCATTTCCTTCCCGTTGGAGATATTTCGACGTTTAAGCGCTCGTTGGACTCAGTTTTACACACCGAATGTAATGCACTGCCGTTTAGGCGTCCACAACAAGCAATATAGCTCGCAAATCGCGAAGATTTCGTCGATTTTGAACAAAACTACCCGTCATTTCCTTTCCGCTGGAGATATTTCGACGTTTAAGCGCTCGTTGAACTCCATTTTCCACTGCAAATGCAATGCACTGCCGTTTGAGCGTCGAAACAAGCAATATAGCATGCAAAGCGCGAAGATTTCGTCGATTTTGAGGAAAACTAACAGCCATTTCCTTCCCGTTGGAGATATTTCGACGTTTGAGAGCTCGTTGAACTCCATTTTACACGGCAAATGTAATGGACTACCGATTAAGCGCCGAGACAAGCAAAATAGCTCCCAAATCGCGAAGATTTCGTCGATTTTAACGAACACTAACCCTCATTTCCTTTCCGTTGGAGATATTTCGACGCTTAAGCGCTCGTTTAACTCCATTTTACACTGCAAATGAAATGTTCTACCGTTTAAGAGTGGAACAAGAAAAGTAGCTCGCAAATGGCTATAATTTCGTGGATTTTGACGAAAAGTAGCCGTCATTCCCTCCCCGCTGGAGATATTTCGATGTTTTAGCGCTCGTTTCATTCCATTTTACACTGCAAATGTAATGTTCTACCGTTTCAGCGTCGAAACAAGCAAAATAGCTCGCAAATCGCGATGATTTCGTCGTTTTGACGAAAACTAACCGTCATTTCCTTCCCGTTGGAGACACTTCGACGTTTAAGCGCTTGCTAAACTCCATTTTACACTGTAAATGTTATGCACGACCGATTCAGCGTCGAAAGAAGCAAAAGAGCTCGCAAATCGCTATGATTTCGTCGTTTTGACGAAAAATAGCCGTCATTCCCTTCCCGTTTGAGATATTTTGACGTTTACGAGCTCGTTGAACTCCACTTTACACTGCAAATGCAATGTACTACCGTTTAAGCGTCGACACAAGCAAAATAGCTCGCAAATCGCGATGATTTCGTAGATTTTGACGAAAACTAACCGTCATTTCCTTCCCGTTGGAGACACTTCGACGTTTAAGCGCTTGCTAAACTCCATTTTACACTGTAAATGTTATGCACGACCGTTTCAGCGTTGAAAAAAGCAAAATACCTCGCAAATCGCGATGATTTCGTAGATTTTGACGAAAAGTAGCCGTCATTCCCTTCCCGTTGGAGATATTTCGACGTTTACGAGCTCGCTGAACTCCATTTTACACTGCAACAGTAATGCTCTACCGTTTACGCGTCGAACCAAGCCCAACAGCTCGCAAATCGCGAAGATTTCGTCGATTTTGATGAAACCTAACTGCCATTTCCTTCCCGTAGGAGATATTTCGACGTTTGAGCGCTCGTTTCATTCCATTTTACACTGCAAATGTAATGTTCTACCGTTTCAGCGTCGAAAGAAGCAATATAGCTCGCAAAGGGCGAAGATTTCGTCGATTTTGAGGAAAACTAACTGCCATTTCCTTCCCGTTGAAAATATTTCGACGTTTGACAGCTCGTTGAACACCATTTTACGCGGCAAATGTAATGCACTACCGTTTCAGCGTCGAGACAAGCAAAATAGCTCGCAAATCGCGAAGATTTCGTCGATTTCGATGATATCTAGCCGTCATTTCCTTCCCGTTGGAGACATTTCGACGTTTAGGCGCTCATTTCACTGCATTTTACACTGCCAGTGTAATGCTCTACCGTTTAAGCGACGAAACAAGCCCAGCAGCTCGCAAATCGCGAAGATTTCGTCGATTTCGATGATATCTAGCCGTCATTTCCTTCCCGTTGGAGACATTTCGACGTTTAGGCGCTCAATTCACTGCATTTTACACTGCCAGTGTAATGCTCTACCGTTTAAGCGACGAAACAAGCCCAGCAGCTCGCAAATCGCGAAGATTTCGTCGATTTCGAGGAAATCTAGCCGTCATTTCCTTCCCGTTGGAGATATTTCGAAGTTTGACCACTCGTTGAACTCCATTTTACACTGCAAATGCAATGCACTACGGCTTAAGCGTCGAGACAAGCAAAATAACTCGCAAATCGCGAAGATTTCGTCGATTTTGATGAAAACTAACTGCCATTTCCTTCCCGTAGGAGATATTTCGACGTTTGAGCGCTCGTTTCATTCCATTTTACACTGCAAATGTAATGTTCTACCGTTTCAGCGTCGAAAGAAGCAAAATAGCTTGCAAATCGCGATGATTTCGTAGATTTTGACAGAAGTAGCCGTCATTCCCTTCCCGTTGGAGATATTTTGACGTTTAAGCGCTCGTTGAACTCCATTTTCCACTGCGAATGCAATGCACTACAGTTTAAGCGTCGAAACAAGCAATATAGCTCGCAAATCGCGAAGATTTCGTCGATTTGGAAGAAATATAGCCGTCATTTCCTTCCCGTTGGAGATATCTCGACGTTTAAGCGCTCGTTGAACTCCACTTTACACTGGAAATTAAATGTTCTACCGTTTAAGAGTGGAACAAGAAAAATAGCTCGCAAATGGCTATAATTTCGTGGATTTTGACGAAAAGTAGCCGTCATTCCCTCCCCGCTGGAGATATTTCGATGTTTTAGCGCTCGTTTCATTCCATTTTACACTGCAAATGTAATGTTCTACCGATTAAGCGACGAAACAAGCCCAGCAGCTCGCAAATCGTGAAGATTTCGTCGATTTCGAGGAAATCTAGCCGTCATTTCCTTCCCGTTGGAGATATTTCGAAGTTTGAGCGCTCGTTGAACTCCATTTTACACTGTAAATGCAATGCACTACGGCTTAAGCGTCGAGACAAGCAAAATAACTCGCAAATCGCGAAGATTTCGTCGATTTTGATGAAAACTAACTGCCATTTCCTTCCCGTAGGAGATATTTCGACGTTTGAGCGCTCGTTTCATTCCATTTTACACTGCAAATGTAATGTTCTACCGTTTCAGCGTCGAAAGAAGCAATATAGCTCGCAAAGGGCGAAGATTTCGTCGATTTTGAGGAAAACTAACTGCCATTTCCTTCCCGTTGAAAATATTTCGACGTTTGACAGCTCGTTGAACACCATTTTACGCGGCAAATGTAATGGACTACCGTTTCAGCGTCGAGACAAGCAAAATAGCTCGCAAATCGCGAAGATTTCGTCGATTTCGATGATATCTAGCCGTCATTACCTTCCCGTTGGAGACATTTCGACGTTTAGGCGCTCATTTCACTGCATTTTACACTGCCAGTGTAATGCTCTACCGTTTCAGCGTCGAAAGAAGCAATATAGCTCGCAAATCGCGAAAATTTCGTCGATTTTGAGGAAAACTAGCCGTCATTTCCTTCCCGTTGGAGATATTTCGACGTTTGAGCGCTCGTTGAACTCCATTTTACACTGCAAATGCAATGCAGTACGGCTTAAGCGTCGAGACAAGCAAAATAACTCGCAAATCGCAAAGATTTCGTCGATTTTGAGGAAAACTAACTGCCATTTCCTTCCCGTTGGAGATATTTCGACGTTTGAGCGCTCGTTGAACTCTATATTACACTGCAAATGCAACGTTCTACCGTTTAAGAGTGGAACAAGAAAAATAGCTCGCAAATGGCTATAATTTCGTGGATTTTGACGAAAAGTAGCCGTCATTCCCTCCCCGCTGGAGATATTTCGATGTTTTAGCGCTCGTTTCATTCCATTTTACACTGCAAATGTAATGTTCTACCGTTTCAGCGTCGAAACAAGCAAAATAGCTCGTAAATCGCGAAGATTTCGTCGATTTTGAGGAAAACTAACTGCCATTTCCTTCCCGTTGGAGATATTTCGAAGTTTGAGCGCTCGTTGAACTCCATTTTACACTGCAAATGCAATGCACTACGGCTTAAGTGTCGAGACAAGCAAAATAACTCGCAAATCGCGAAGATTTTGTCGATTTTGATGAAAACTAATTGCCATTTCCTTCCCGTAGGAGATATTTCGACGTTTGAGCGCTCGTTTCATTCCATTTTACACTGCAAATGTAATATTCTACCGTTTCAGCGTCCAAAGAAGCAAAATTGCTCGCAAATCGCGATGATTTCGTCGATTTTGACAGAAGTAGCCGTCATTCCCTTCCCGTTGGAGATATTTTGACGTTTACGAGCTCGTTGAACTCCATTTTACACTGCAACAGTAATGCTCTACCGTTTACGCGTCGAACCAAGCCCAACAGCTCGCAAATCGTGATGATTCGTCGATTTTGACGAAAACTAGCCGTCATTTCCTTCCGTTGGAGACATTTCGACGTTTAAGCGCTCGTTGAACTCCATTTTCCACTGCGAATGCAATGCACTACAGTTTAAGCGTCGAAACAAGCAATATAGCTCGCAAATCGCGAAGATTTCGTCGATTTTGATGAAAACTAACTGCCATTTCCTTCCCGTAGGAGATATTTCGACGTTTGAGCGCTCGTTTCATTCCATTTTACACTGCAGATGTAATGGACTACCGATTAAGCGTCGAGACAAGCAAAATAACTCGCAAATCGCGAAGATTTCGTCGATTTTGACGGAAACTAACTGTCATTTCCTTCCCGTTGGTGACATTTAGACGTTTAAGCGTTCGTTGAAGACCATTTTACACTGCAAATGCAATGCACTACCGATTAAGCGTCGAGACAAGCAAAACAGCTCGCAAATCGCGAAGATTTCGTCGATTTTGACGGAAACTAACTGTCATTTCATTCCCGTTGGAGATATTTCGACGTTTAAGCGATAGTTAAACTCCATTTTACACTGCAAATGCAATGCACTACCGATTAAACGTTGGGACAAGCAAAATAGCTCGCAAATCGCGAAGATTTCGTCGATTTTGACGGAAACTAACTGTCATTTCCTTCCCGTTGGTGACATTTAGACGTTTAAGCGTTCGTTGAACACCATTTTACACTGCAAATGCAATGCACTACCGTTTAAGCGTCGAAACAAGCAATATAGCTCGCAAATCGTGAAGATTTCGTCGATTTCGAGGAAATCTAGCCGTCATTTCCTTCCCGTTGGAGATATTTCGAAGTTTGAGCGCTCGTTGAACTCCATTTTACACTGTAAATGCAATGCACTACGGCTTAAGCGTCGAGACAAGCAAAATAACTCGCAAATCACGAAGATTTCGTCGATTTTGATGAAAACCAACTGCCATTTCCTTCCCGTTGGTGACATTTAGACGTTTAAGCGTTCGTTGAAGACCATTTTACACTGCAAATGCAATGCACTACCGATTAAGCGTCGAGACAAGCAAAACAGCTCGCAAATCGCGAAGATTTCGTCGATTTTGACGGAAACTAACTGTCATTTCATTCCCGTTGGAGATATTTCGACGTTTAAGCGATAGTTAAACTCCATTTTACACTGCAAATGCAATGCACTACCGATTAAGCGTCGAGACAAGCAAAACAGCTCGCAAATCGCGAAGATTTCGTCGATTTTGACGGAAACTAACTGTCATTTCATTCCCGTTGGAGATATTTCGACGTTTAAGCGATAGTTAAACTCCATTTTACACTGCAAATGCAATGCACTACCGATTAAACGTTGGGACAAGCAAAATAGCTCGCAAATCGCGAAGATTTCGTCGATTTTGACGGAAACTAACTGTCATTTCCTTCCCGTTGGTGACATTTAGACATTTAAGCGCTCATTTCACTCCATTTTACACTGCCAATGTAATGCTCTACCATTTAAGCGTCGAAACATGCAATATAGCTCGCAAATCGCGATGATTTCGTAGATTTTGACGAATAGTAGCCGTCATTCCCTTCCCGTTGGA
>NW_022883158.1:0-24457 GCF_011952255.1 Bombus vosnesenskii
ATATTGGTATAAATAGAAAGACAATTAATGTCGTTCGAGTCTATTTTCGGATCATTTATATTACGTTTAATCCATATAGTTATCATATGAGACATAGTATCGTAAAATTTGGAAGAATAAAACGTTCGTACAGGAAGTACATTTTATAAGAACTCCAACAAATCTGCGTGTGCACCTAAAATACAAACTGATAGTGATTGTTCATAAGTTTATATACATTATCTAATGTCAATCGAAGGTATCAATTCTTTTTCTCCATAAGAGTACCTTTTCATTTATATGTGTTCAAAAATACATGTGTTCAACCTGGAAGCATGTGTCACCTACAACGAAAAAGAGTTTTCCTATACTTAATATTTCCTTTATATACCTATGAAAGTCTATTCTTCGCGTAGTATGAAATTATGAATAAATCTGGAATATTGTTCAATCTGAAAAGAAAAATAACGTATTGACATCATTCATTGATACGAGATTCAGAATGTTTGTTTTGTCTTGCAGAAAAAGAAGGCAGCCCTCCCTTTCTTTTAATGTGAAATAGAAAGCGAAAATTTGAAAACAGATTTTTTGGAAATTTACTTACAAATATCGTTTTCAATATCGTGATTTTCTTCCCAATGGTACTGTACTTTCAAATTTTCCAGTATCCCTCTAAAAACAAAAAGTCGAACCTCGTTATTGTTAACGTAGGCATTACAAGGAAGCGAAGTATTAGAAAGCAGCTCCTTTTTATTATGGATTTCTTTATAATCACGTAAATAAGAAATTCCGGAAATTTTTTCCTCAAGAATTTAATTCTTGTGTTTTGATTGATAATTATTACACTGCATACTAACTTTTCGCATACTGTTCGCGTCTAACAATTTCCTAATAATAATTACTTCAAAATTACATATGTTCTTGCACGAATTCAAAAGTACGTATGATACAATTACAATTGATTCTAAAATAATAATTATTTAAAGATATTAAGATACTAATTAAACGTTTCACTATATTTCAAAATCTGGAACAACAAATTTTTATTTATAAAAAATGAAACTGTCTTTATATATCCTTTGTCATGATACTATTTCTTACTACCATGTCGACATTTTTTAAAATTCATTTTATTATCTCTACGCAATATGAAAATTCATATACTGCTTAATATTTTTTACATATTATCCATCCACCGCATGATATCTCCTGAAAAATCAAAATATTAATGTTATATTATTACAATGCTTCTTAAATTTCAATTTTTGACAAATTTGAAATCCAATATATTTTGCACAATTATTATTTATCAAAAAATTCCAAGTTAGTAACTTTCTTTTCAAATGGCAAATAACATATACTTTGACTTACCTGTAAGTTTTTGTTCCTAATCATCATTTCCTCTTATAGAACACATCATTATTGTTCTCATAATTACTACCAGTGTCATAGATATTGGAGTGGCTACAACTGAATTAATAGAAAATGATAAATAACTGTGTATAACACTAACACATAATTGTGTATAACAATGACACATAACTTTTACTTACATATCTGTCGATAGGGGATTACTGTGATATCCTGTTGATGTTTCTTAAGGCACTTGATTAGGTGCGATACGGTATCATTCCTTATGGTATACTGTAGATAAGTATTTTAGAAAATAACAAGAATAAATCTAAATTATTCAGAGGTTCTAGTTTCGGCTTAGACATAAATACAGGACCATTTGCAAAGAAGAAAGGGTGCGTTTCTACAGCCTCGTTATAGTAACCATGAATACCAATCTCTGAAATACTGGTTACTAAACATAAATATCCTATAAAATTTAATATATTTCTTTAATTTTTAATACATACATGAGTTAGTAGTTCTAAATTATGAATCATCCTACCTGTGATATTACACTTTTCCTTATAATATCATCACTCAAGTGAACAACATTAAGATCATGTAAACCATGTCATCCTATCTTACTGTGAAGATACTTGGTTATGTTATCTAACATTATAAAAATATCATCAAATTCAAGTCCTTTTATTCACATCACATGGCCACGACGATCTGGTTCTTCGTTATATAATGTTCTAAAATTTGTCGTATATATAGGATGTACAAACCGTGATATCAAGGTATCAGTTCTTCCTTCCCAAGGGACAGTTTCATTAAAATTCTGATAGAATTAAAAATTAATTATTAATATTCTAACAATCATATATGTTAAATACATTATAGTCCACGATATATACCTGAGCGAATGTAGGGGTGATTCCTTGATAATTATAAATGTCATCAGCCCACATCATTGTGCCACTTCTTTGTACTCCAGCCTCTAGATTAACAGCCTAAACAAACATACAAAATTTTATAGAAGCTGTACAAAATATAGTATATATGCGCAATATTGAAGCGTTCAAGGGGATATAAAGGTAATGTACATCACATACACGTGTACTCTCATGCAACAAAATACAATTAGATTTAATAGTATAAGCTCTTTTATTCATCATAATAGATTGGAAATTTAAGTGTCTTACGAGCGTGAGTAAAAAGTTACCCGCTCTGTCGGTGTAGAATTTATTTTAAGCAATTGTCAAAAAAGACATACATCATTTTTTGACATAATCACTCGATTTCTGTATACACTTTGTCCATTTGCCGAAGGACCTTTGTATTTTCTCATTAAAAAATGTTTTGGGCTGAGCTGCGAACCACGAATGCATCGTCGTCTTCACCTTTTCATCAGCTTTTTCGACATCCATCTCGCACAAACTTTTTAAAACCCAAATCTGTCGTGCACTATTGCATAAGCAGAGCCGTGGCTGATTTGCAAATGATTTGCCACATTATCCAGTGTCACTCGTCTATTCCATAGAGCATAAGTTCATGAGCACGTTCAGTGTTGTCATCGTGGATGTGGACGGGCGTCCAGCTGTTTTTTCATAACACTTGTGCGATCTTCTTTGAACTTTTGTGCCCATTCAAACACACTTCGTGACAAAACACTTTCTCCACAATGTGCATTAAATCTTTGATAAATATAGGCATCAAACATAACCTCCGACCACAAGAAACGAATCACAACATCCTGCACTGTTTTCCTGCAAATCACCATTGCAAAGCGCCATTACACGCGCAACGGTCACAAACGAATTGACGTAACACAATGAAACCTACGCAGCAGCACTGAACAGATATTGACGTCATACGAAGAGTGCAGATGGATCAATACGGTCGACAGAAGTTTTAACTATCTGGAGTGCGGATAAATTTTTACTGAGAGTCGTATAGGAATCTATAATCTGTAAGTACACCTTTGGCTGAATGGAAATTTCTCTTACATATAGTCAAAAATGCAGAAACAGTGTATTGAATTGGAAAGTGATAAAAAATAAGTGAAATTTCTAGGTTGCATGTGATTGCATGAGTACACAGGATGTGAGTACACAGGATGTTTTTAGCGAATAAAAAATAATTTTGAAAGACACGAGACTTATCTTGTATTTTATGCACTCTCTGTGTCCGAATTTCCAGAAGCTCTCTATCTTATGAGGTGTTTTAGATTAGCCGGAAAATTTTGTACGTACATACAAGAAGTATACGATCTAAGTGGAATATTCCATTATTCTCTTGATACAACAGAAACGAAATTTACAGAACTTCTCAGAAAGTTGGTTTATTATTACCAAATTAATAGAATTAATATACGTTTATCATCTTTACATACCTAAGTCGTGGAGGTTTATCGTGCGTAAAGAATTAGTGTCGTTTCAAAGTTACATTTCGTACATTTTAAGCCTATAATTTGTAACGTACAAAACAATGTAAATTTGAGCTGTTTCTTATCTCCACAATAAGAAATTCCAACTTTACGTTTTTTACACAATGATATTTATGGAACAGTAATATCATATTATTGCATCGCTTGGAGAATGAAGTCCAGGTACGATGTGACCCTAGTGTAAACGCTGGGATACCCAGCTGTGCCGCACTTATAAGCATAAGACACAATACCTATTAAATACGAGGTTAATTCATGTTGTATCAGCAGTGGTCCGCCGCGGTCAGCCTGAAAGGATCGTTAAATTTTTAATCAAAGATACTGAAATATATCGATCGAATTGTATTGAAATTATACTTATATACAGTAATAAGCTTCTATTGATTTGTGTATTGAAATACTCCAATTTATAACGTACATGTTATATGTATTTTGAGCAAAACTAAGATTAGAAGGAAATTAGATTAAATACCATAACGAGGTGCGAGAAGTGGGCAAAACTATTAAATTGTGTTTATCTATTATTTTTAATGTTTAAGACGTCGATTTGATGTTAATTCGAATCGACATGTCTTCAGATACCGTATAGTTTGTAGTAACTCTGTAACTTAATTACCGTAGAAGAATCCTCTCCACCCTGAGCATGTTCGGCGCATATTATACCATCAGTGATATCAGGTGCATTAGGAAATTTGGAATAAGCTATTTTGCATTCGGCGTTCTTAATCACTGGCATTTGTACTTCCATTAATGCATTACGTCGTGGTCGTCCTACGAAGAAAATAAGAAAGATATTTAAGACTGGAACTGTTTAATTTTATTATAAAATTGATATCACTTACTATATCTTAATGCTTCCCATCCAGCAACACGGGGGTTATAGCCGACGAAGTTGCTCTTTCGTAGGAGCTCTTTCGTACAAATGGGATATACGTACCCTGAAAAATAAAAAAATAAATGAAAATGCAGGAAACGAATGACCAAAAGTATGAGAAAGAATTGTACACGCTTTATGACACAATATATGTGTACAGTAAGAAATTTCAGGATATGATACTTCAGTAATACTCAATAGCATATATATATATATTTGAGGACTTACTGGAAAATGGCACCTCCTCCACCAATCTAAGAATGGCGATATTATGATTGTGTATGTTTTCTATTCCATCCATATGTGCACAATGTGCTGCGGTCAAAACATGCCTAGTCGATATCAGGGAACCTCCGCACTTCCATAGTGGTTTGTCTGGGTTTCGGGGATTACGAAAACCTAATGCAGCGATCCATGGCCAAGCGCCTAAAATGCAATAGTCATAGTTGTGAATATACATAATTTTTTCTCACATAACGAGTAACAACGATTATTACCTATTCGATATTCGATCATACAGCAGACGATAAGTACATACGTACAAATACTCTGAAATAGAGATTTGATAAAGACAGAAATTAAATTTTTATTCCAGTGGAATACAAATTATTAAATAATTCTATATAATTTCTATTTGAACTAGCATTATTATTTAGTCTAATTGAAATGTACATTGATGTGCTGTTTAATGCCTTTAAAGTTCATTCTTTGCAGTAAATGGCTTATTATTAATCGGAAAGAAAGACATGAAACGTACCAAGTTCAGCTGGTTTACCATCGACCACCCTGGTATGAGAGACGTTGCTAAAACCACAGTATGGTGGTCGCAAAGCCTTATACTTATACACAGTTTTTATTAAAATTTCTCTCTTCTCTTTGTTTGGATCGTTCGGACAGCAAACGATCGTAACATTGCCCTGGTATCTGCACACTGATCGTCTATAAAAATCGGTGGCTGTACGGTACTGTATCTGCCATATTTCTTGCAGAGGTTTACATTTTCTGTAGTCAAGGCACCTGCCTTCTTGATTGTCCGGTGTGGTACATTCTGGATCAAACAATTTTAAAACATTTATACAGTTCAAAGATGCGTAAGAAAGCGACACCGATTACTCAACTTTCGAAGTAAAAAGCCGATCAAGTCCACCGGATTGCCCTACAGACACGTATTAATCCGTAAGAGTTAGTCATCATGTTGATAATAATTATCTAAAGAAACTTTTCACGTGAAAATATAAAATTTTAATTGATTAGATATTGTGTTAGCCATACTTAAGAAAGAAAATGAAAATGAATGAAATGAAAGAAAAGGACTACCTTCAACCTCATGTTTTAAATAAACACTTTGTCAGTTTTGCGGTAAATAAATTCTTAGGAATTCAGGACAGTTTTTAGTGAATCATTTTGTTTCGACCGTTCGCGGAGAGACGCGATCGCGAGATAGCACGTCAACGAGAGTTGTAAGTTCCCGTTACGATTAAATAATCGACGCCACGAACTGATCGATCCCCTTATTTCGATTATGATAATAAGGGTAGTTCAATGAAATTCCACAGAATTAACACAAATAAATTAATGTTTATTTCAACAACTTATTAACTAGAAAGATATAAATGGAACAAAAAAATGTAACTGCGTTTTGGTTGATAAGTAATGCGCGACATACCACATGTGTTGACGGTTCGACATCTCGAAAAGTTCTGAACGCCTTTCGATTTTTTTCGTTTTTTCTGGAAGGCGACCCCCACTACGTTCGGATCACGCCACATTCTTTTACGCGAGGTAAAATAACGGCCACGAGTCGACGTTTCTGGAAGTCGCCCTGCTTAATGAACCATGCGCTTGCCACTACAATGTTTGTTTGCCGGGCAGACGCGACGATCCGTCGCCGACATTATAGTGCCGCGATCGATAGTTAAGAATATGACCTATGGTAAGCCGCATGGCGTAACATTCTCCCCCCGTTGAGAGGGTACCGATCAAACTAGGGAGGTGTGGTTGAAGTTCCCATCTTATTTCGTCTCGGTGGCTAGTTGTTCGGGTTTCTCGAGATCGGGTTGAATTGGCAGTGGGACAAGCCTTTTGACGCCCCGATCCAAAATGCTCTTTGCCGTCTGAACTGTAGCTGTCCGGATGACACCATCGGCGCCTGGATGAACCTTGATAACTCGGCCCAGAGGCCAATGCATGGAGGGAACGTTGTCCTCTCTGAGGATGACGATTGTGCCCTTTTGGATGCTGTGTCCACCCTTGCTCCATTTATTGCGGTTGGTTAGCTCGTTCAAATACTCCTTATGCCAGCGGTTCCAAAAATGTTGTTTAAGCTGTTGGATATGCTGCCATTTGGAGAGTCGGTTCGATGGAATGTCTCTGAAATCTCGATCACGTAAGTACATTAATGAATCGCCAATGAGGAAATGTCCGGGAGTGAGGACTAGGAGATCATTTGGATCGGTGGAGATAGGAGTTAGCGGGCGGGAATTGAGGACTGCTTCTATTTCTATGATAAGAGTATTACGGTGTTAAGCTCATATGTTTCTGTTTCTCCACTCGCGCTGCGCCATAATATCCTTTGATATTTCCGATCCTCTGGTCGTACGAGGAATTACCGATACATTTTCTCGATGTCGCCAGTGAGTACGTACTGATGAGCGCGGAATCTAATTAATATACAAAATAAATTGTGAATTGATTCGAGAATATAGGATTTCCCCATTTTCATGATTATCGTGATTTTTGTATAAATATATTTTTTAAGATACTAATAATTAGGTACTTATAAATTAGTATTATCAATTATTTTGCATTTATAATTCCGCCTCTAGTATAAGCGTTAATTGAAAACTAACTTTATGTTTCAAAAAGTACTAGCAAAGTCGTTGAGTAACAAGCCACTGATGCTAACACAAATAGCATTGTTGTAATTAAATATTTCTAAATATTCATTTTTCATTTTGAACCTGTAGAAACAATTTATTATATATACTATTAGCTAAGTAATTGCGTATTTAATTAAGTCGAAATATAAAACTTAGTTATTTTAATAATTTAAAAAATAAAAAACTGACAAACATTTCAATTTAATTTATGGTTGGAACAAAAGACAGTTATTTTTCATTAATTGAAATATTGCAATGCAGAGTACTTTCCAAAATACGCCGAGAGTATTCCTGATGGTGAAACGAGCGTTGCTTCATCGAACGCAGCTAAAGAAAACAACATCTATGTAGTTGGTGGTACGATGCCTGAAATAGAGGGCGATAAATTGTACAATACCTGTACTATTTGGGGTCCCGATGGAACTTTGATAGCAAAACACCGAAAGGTAAGTAATATATTCCTTTATGGCTTTGAATTTGAAAATATTGGGGCGAAGAAAGTGACTCTATCTAGGAATAATTTAGGAATATACATATGTACATACGTATACTATAACCAATTCTATAATTTACGGTTTATAAAATACGTTATGATACGGGAAACGCCCATTTTTGTTGTAATGTGTTTGTGTTGTATAAATTTTTCACATACTTAAAATATTATTATACTTATTTTTTCTCCTTTTTAAACATTATTAAATGATAAGATTTTTTAATAAAAGAAAGTGATAAAAACGCTGTCAGTTATTAAATAAAAAATAATTAAAGTTTAGGAGTTGATATTAAACTTTGATATTAAATTACAAAAGTTGCAGCAATAGAATTAGCGACCACATTTTTATGTTATTAGGTACATCTATTCGACATCGACATTCCTAATAAGATTACTTTTCGAGAGAGTGATTCACTCAGTCCTGGTAACTCCCTAACGACGTTCGATGTGAAGGGCTGCAAAATAGGTATTGGCATTTGCTATGATATTAGATTCGAGGAAATGGCACGCATTTATCGGAACAAAGGTACAGTAACTTAATCGATCAATACTTAACTAGCAAAAAATTAAATATCTTTCTTAAATATATTCTATATAAAATTAATATAATCTGTAACTCTGTATAAAAAGAAGCTTAATTTAAAAAACCAGTATATTTGCTGAAAATGAAACAAATAAAAGAATTAAAAGCACAATAAGAGGACTGTCCTCGCATATTCAGAAATGATGGAATGTGAACCGTGCAACTACGAAGTTAATTGGTATTCGGTGGCTTCATATTTCCTGCTTCTCTGGGTTAGGTTGCCAAATGCTGATATATCCAGCGGCATTCAATATGACCACTGGACCACTGCACTGGTCATTACTTCAGCGTTTCAGAGCGAATGATAATCAATTATACGTTGCCTGCATATCACCGGCTCGTGTTCCTTAAGCAAGTTACGTCGCATGGGGACATACACAGTTGACCAATCCCTGGGGAAAGATTCTTTACGATTTGGAAACTCAAGAGAATATGGCAGTCACCGATATCGGTAATTTACAGCTTAAAATTAAAAGCGAGAGATCCATGATGTAATTAATTTTTAGTCTCGTTAATTTATCGATTTAGCCATCTTCCTCTGTATTTGTTGAATTTATTAGTAAGCATTACTTATTACTTCGTATGTTTCTTTTTTCTATCAGATCTAAAAGTTGTTGAGGAAGTAAGGGCTCAGATACCTACATTTTCTCAGAGACGTACAGATTTGTACGACACTGTCTGTAAGAAGGAGTAACTCTACACTAAAACAGAAAATGTTTTTTATAATATTTCTACTACGATATCCTTTTTTTGTGAATTATTACTAATTTCTTATCATTTGTACTAAATTAATGACTCAATTAAGAAAACCAAAACGTTATAAATAATAATCTGTATATCTTGTGTATCAACATGTAATTGGATATTATAATAATATAGGAATGCTATAATAATATAGGATAATAATATAGGAATAATAATATAGAAAAAAATACATGCTTTTAAACACCTTTAATATCGATCACATAAATTGTTATAATTCACAATGATTACGCATACATAAAGGACCCCTTGATAGTAAAATTTACGATCAAAAGGCAATTACGTATCGTTTAACAACATTTAATTTATAACACCTTTTAAACATTTAGACAGATTAACACATAACACTTCTTATATATAAACATCAATTCGAAGTTATCAGCTTGGAGAAATTGGTCGATTAATACCTGTAGATTGTCTGTCTCGATGAAAGACTTAAAGAGAGCAAAAACATGATAATGCCGCTAATATAATATTCCTTCTTTCTTGTATCTGTCTGCCTCTCAGGTCGTTTTACTAATTACAATAAGTAATTTCGACTTCTTTGCGCTCTCTTTTAACGCATTCGAGACCGAAAGAAATTCATATCAGTCAGTAGGCAAGGGTATAATATACATATTTTATATATAACTTATGTAGTAATGTATATATCATGTTAATTTCATATTTTTTTCAATATAGAATTATTATATATATATATATATATATATATATGACTGTACATAATACATTATAGAATAACATAGTATATAATTTTATATTTTAAAAATATGAGGCATACTATTTAAGATTGTCATCGATTTAAAATCAAAGTATGAAAAGGATACCCTGGAGAGAGTAAAACACAGAATCATTCTAACTAAACATTCAGATCGTGCCGACACCTAGGTATCGTCTTACAATTAAATCTCGGTCTCGAATGGATTAAAATGAAATACATACTTGCAGCTTCAACATCTTCAATATCGAGGAGATTCAAACTTTACAAATAAATGTAAATTGCGATGTAAAACAAAGCGATGTAAAAAGGGAAAAAGGAGGAAAGAAGGAACAGGGAAACAAAGAGAAGAAACGAATTTTTCATTTTCTCTTGCCAGGAATATAAGATGCTAAGTAATCTTCCTAAGTAATCTCCTCCAGCTTTTTCTAGTTTGATCAATAATTATTAGTACATGTTAGGAAAACAAATAGAATTTTTGTTCTCAAGCGAGGTATAATTTAAATTTTGTATGTACACAAAAATGTTAAATATCTGTAATAAACATGGTACAATCAATTTTTTACATAAAATTATATTGTATAGGCTATTGTTATTTAAACATTTTAAATTGGATGAAGAAAAAAATGACGCAAATAAAACGTAGGACATTTTAATTAACGAGACTAATATAGAGATTTATCTACTTAACTGTGATTAAATCATCTCCACTTAACGCTCTACCTCTTCTATTAATTATGCTTCGTTAAATTATGATTACAGAGGATGGGTTTTTTGATAAAATGACATTCTAACAAATATATATAGATCGATATATATAGATATAGATAGACAAATATATAGATTCTTACAACAGTAGTTATGAATGAACAGTAGTTATTGTATCAATTCCGTTCTTCGGAAGCTTCATTTGTGAAAAGACAATTCGCCAGAATATGGATTCACTGTAGTTATAGCTATAGGATTTCAATCTAGTTGACAGACTTGCTTTACGTAGAGAATATCTGTCTCTTGTTCTACCTTATCGCGTTTCTCTCCTATGCGCTTTGTCGAGCAAAGTAATATTGGCATATATCTCGGCTCTGGTTACAATCATTAGTTTCCGCCTAAACGGTTAGAATCACATAGCTCGCGCTCTACTCTCGTTTATTCAACATTCGGGCCATATGGTCGCATGCGACGAGTTTTATGTTAATTCCGACCGATTACAATACCTTTCTTTCGTTTACAAGGAACGACGAGACTGGCAGTTGCGTGATTTCCAATGCAAAAGCCGCGATATCTGCACGATAACCTAACCTCAACCGATTTTGTTGTACTATTCTTATGTGGACATCGTTTGTACCACTTTCGTAACAAAAATAGAATACGTAGAACACAGCATTCCGTTATGCGATATTGTCGATTCCTAACATCCGAAAAATCAGAGATAATTTTTTCCCTACAGTTGTACATTTGTGTGAAAAATTACGAACGTAAAGTTGTTTGGTGCATGCACAGTCCTCCCCTCCCCTTCATTTGCGTGGACATGCTAGAAAGATTCACTTTTCCACGGTGAAACTGTATGTATAATAATTTCATTTTTACAAAGGTCGAACATCCTACTATGCATAAATTTAATATTAATATAAGCAGGTTTCGTGTTAAGTATTACATCTGACGTATAAACACATGTAACGTCAATTCATATCAGAGACCAGGCCACACACCACGGACAGGATGGCACCCAGATGTCTGCATATCCTTGGCGCGCACCCTCAATAGTCTTAAGTGCCCACCAGGGGGCCTTGGCATTTTTATAGTTAAGGTCCTTCGGACCAAGCGAGTATTTCCTGTCTTAAATTTCCCTTTACGTTTATTGTCTGCCACGTGTTAGCTTAGAAAGTTGGTTTTCTCCACATCTGGTATGTTCCGTTGGCAACTTTCTCGCGAGGGCGGCTAAAACCCTTCCTGGTCCACCAACCGTCCTATTATCCAATCGGAGATGGTGTCTACTGCCCTCACTTCCTTAACCAAAGTTGTCATCAACAAATCCGATAGTCCCGTGTCCTTAGACACACCCACCCCTAGCTTTCCTCAGACACAGTATCGTCAGTAAAACTTCACTCATTCTGTATCCTTAGAATAGTCAACATATCTATGTCGGTCTCTTATAAGTCGCGTACTTAATGTATTGTTGTAACTAAGTCTTACATAACGTGATTGGAGTGAATTGTGATTTATGTTAATTCAGTGCGTGTTACATTGTGATTGCTGGATTCATAATAAAGGTTGATTAAAACCAAATAAATAGTTGTGTTACGACTCGACTATATTTTATTTTCACCGACCAACCCAAAAATTACGTGACACACACGTGTGTACGAGCTTTGGTTTTAAATGTCTTATAGTAGACACCGAAAAGATTATTCAGTTGGATATCTGACTCAACATCAATATTTTACTAGGAGATAACATGTTAAGAACACGTTGGTGGATGGCATGGGAGATGATGAATCAAGACATACTTCTGTGAGATACATAAAATAGTAGACAGAACGTATTTTGGCGCTTGGGGACAGCAACAGCTTTTTTTTTTTTATTTATTTGTTGGAATTACAATCAATTCTCGCGTTGAGAATTTTCAGTAATTTTTCTGGCGTGGCGCAGTGACATGGCTGTTTATTTACAATAAGTTAATACTTATTATAGATAGGTATAATTTATAAGTATTATAAGTAAGTGCATATGCTTAATTTGGATAATTAAATGAATCTAACGTTTAGGTCTAGCGGGTAGTGCCTCTTCAGCCTGCGAATCTGGTCCGTCGTATCGAGTAGTCCAGTGATTAGGGAGTTTCGGTGTTTCTTGACTCTTTTGCTATATCTGTCGCTATATTTTGCTATTTCCTCTTTGACTGTAGGTATCTTGAGGTCGCGATGGATGGTTTCGTTGGTAACATACCAAGGTGCGTCTATTAAGACTCTTAGCGTTTTCGATTGGAATCGTTGTAGTATTTCGATGTTGGAGTTACTTGCTGTTCCCCATCGCTTCCTATATCCCTATATTCCGTACTTGCTTCGCTTGGTACTTTTATAATTTTCGCAGTTACAATAAAAAATTTAATTCTTAACAGATTAAAGATTTAACCTCTTGCTTTATAGTGTACAATAATTCTTTTTTTTTTTTTTGTATAGGTTATGTGATCCATAGTTTGAGTAAGTAGTACATATGTATATATATATGTATATATATATATATATATTTACGTGGCAAGCTTTCATTTCAATCTATATTTAAGATTAATATTTTATCAGTTTCTGTTCGTAACAACATCGAAGTAGTCAATAAGTCTGAAGAGTATAATTAAGGAAGCTATGAAGCAAGAGGTTAAGAACAAATTCTGAAAGAGGTTAGGTACAACTCAGTAGTACTGCTTTACATTACTTTGCGAATTACTTTTCAAGCATAAAAATAGTTTAACAGCCACTTATAGTTACTTCCTTACCATTACATTCATTAAATTCGTTTGATTTTGTAAACAAAATAACCACGCTGACCAGTCTCTTATTTAAAATAGAATTATTTTGTCATATGTCCAACAGTTTACTTTCTCTTCGTAAATATTATTAATAATTTTATCAATTTCGTATACTTCCATCCTTCGTATAAGTGACAATGAATCAGAAGAGTTTCATAGCAATATTGAACAACATACAGTCAACTACAACACCATTAGATACATCCACCATACAGTCAACTACAACACCATTAGATAACAGCAATACAATAGATTATAATTTTCTACGTGTCATTGATTCATCATCATCATTTTCCATTTTTTAGCATATGTAAAAACGTATCTGACGTAATCTTACCTCGCTCTTTGAGTACAAAAATCCATTCAAATGAAACAAAGGGAAAAGAAATAAGGAAACAAACACTCACATACGAATCTTCATTACATAACTGTATGTACTCCTCGAGGTATAATTACCCAGACACGTTACAGCGTACCTTCTTCGTTCCCTGATGGCTGATGTTGATCGTTGACGTTTATAATGAAAGAATTTCGTCAACGGCGCCATCTGGATCCTTGTTGAAAAATTAAAATAGCCGCAACAGCACCATTAAGCTCATCACCCAGAGTAGCTCTTGTTGCTGAGTCGTGGAGGAATTCTTATCATCAACGACATAAACTATACCAGTTCCGGTAACGTTCTTCAGATGGTCCAGGCACTCGAACTCGCAACATCGCTTTCCAAGACGAAACTTCCTGCATGTCTGTAGTAAAAAGAAATCGAATCTGGTCCGTCGTATCGAGTAGTCCAGTGATTAGGGGGTTTCGGTGTGTGTTGACTCTTTTGCTATATCTGTCGCTATATTTTGCTATTTCCTCTTTGACTGTAGGTATCTTGAGGTCGCGATGGATGGTTTCGTTGGTAACATACCAAGGTGCGTCTATTAAGGCTCTTAGCGTTTTCGATTGGGATCGTTGTAGTATTTCGATGTTGGAGTTACTTGGACAGCAACAGCTGGTGATACTGTCATACACCTCCATTTATAAACTTTCGAAAATCGATGTGACCTTCAAACTTTAGTGTATTCTGTTTCATAGCACAAAATGTTTCCGAAATGTAAGTTTATTGTTACAATAAACTTGACTAGTGGCTCTGAAATACTATCCTTGAAAAAACAATGGGGAAATTGGAGCAAAAAAAAAAGAAGGAAATAAACAAAGACCTTGTTGGTTCGTAAAAATAACATATGCTACAGGAAAAACTTTTTCCAACGGATTGAGATGCGACAAGCTTTAAAAGCTATGACGCGAATCGAGCGTTTGTCTACAAGAGCGCATTTTCGGTGGATATATATGTCGGAATGACATTGGGGATAGGGTTGTCGGTATTTGAGGAGTCTTCATTGAAGGTAGCCATCGTTGCGGTGTAACGAAGATACGATTTATTGACACAGGTATGAATAACACAGGCTTGACAATCTACCACGGCGGTGAGACGTCCGCGACACTAGTGACAGTGGTCTCCGGTTCAATAACGAATCCGCGGCCAACGGGATGACAGATGGGCGTTCTCGCTGAATCTAAGTCTGATTCGTAAAAATAATTGCTGAGCGTAAAGACGTTACTCTTTGGCCGACGGGAGCGCGTAAAAGAATGCCCGTCCCGTCCCGATGATGCCACAGAGGAAAACTATAATGGGGTGTGTCTAAGGACACGAGATCATCGGATTCGTCGAGGAAAGCCTTCGTTTAGGAAGTAAGGGAAATTGGCGTTGCTGCTAATTGGTCAATCTCCATATCGGTGGTTAGAAAAAGATGCTAGCCGCCCTCGAGGGACAGTTGCTAGTGGGAGACGCCGCTCGCTGAAAAATATGTCTCCCCTATCTTCCCGTAGTTGGGACAAAGACTGTTTGTCTGTTTGAAGGACTTTAGTTAACTAAACCTTAAGATTTATAACGGGCCCTCGGGCTAGCCGAACATGTACCGCGGAGACGCATCGACATCTGGCAATCATCTTACTCGAAGAATAGGGTCTGCGTGTGGCGAGCCACGGGACAGAAACCGTTGGAATGTTTACTGTCGCGCGTCGCCACGAATATTTCTTTTAAGGAGAGCTATAGAATTACTCCATACCTTTGTTAGGCAAAGCGTTCATCCCTTGACCGCGGCTACGTTGGGCGACAGACTGTCAGCTCGAGCCAAAGCTCACCGTCACTAATCTCGAACAATGACAATCGGATTGAATAACTACAATAGTTTAGTTACAGTTATAGTAGACTTTAGATTGCAATGTTGCGGGGCTATCCAAAGGTTCCGGTGTCCTTTCATCTCCGACATATAGATATACATGTATATGTGACGAAATATACTAAAGCAATATTGACCCTTTGTCGCTGAAAGTATCAAACTACAAAACTTCCCTTCAAATTTTCAGAATAAGGAAATCAGGATCATGATAAATAATTGGAACATAATTAAAAATAATATATCTTCTCTATAAGATAATGAATACATTGGTTCATTTAATTTTTATGGATATTCAAACGCTTCTGTGAAATAAAACGTCAAGAGTATAGAGTATAAAATTCATAGCTATGAAATAACTAAAACTCTGATGTATTATTAAAAATATACGTTAGGTTGTATGTAGTGATACATACAAAGATTACATGTACAAACCCATAATTAACACAATGCTACCGCAACCATTCTGCAATCTACCTTGCCCAAAACACTCTTCCAGTCACCTCCAAACTCTTCACTTCTCTCCACCTAACCACCCACAAACCATTCACAAACATGCAATTCTCGACAAAAGAAGAACTTATCGTCAGTTGTCCTTAACATCTCGTTCATTCATTTGGTCCCTATCCCCCTATTTCCTCCCACTGCGATGACCGCACTACATTTTTCCACGTCTCTATTCTATTCTCTGGATGATCTGAATTCTCGAGCAGTCGAGTGACGATTGATCTGTACAATTGATCGATTTCTTTTTACTACAGACATGCAAGAAATTCCGTGTTGGAAAGCGATGTTGCGAGTTCGAGTGCCTGGATCACCTGAAGACCGGAACTGGTATAGTTTATGTCGTTGATGATAATAATTCCTCCACGACTCAGCAACAAGAGCTACTCTGGGTGATGAGCTTAATGGTGCTGTTGCGGCTATTTTAATTTTTCAACAAGGATCCAGATGGCGCCGTTGACGAAATTCTTTCATTATAAACGTCAACGATCAACATCAGCCATCAGGGAACGAAGAAGGTACGCTGTAACGTGTCTGAGTAATTATACCTCGAGGAGTACATACAGTTATGTAATGAAGATTCGTATGTGAGTGTTTGTTTTCTTATTTCTTTTCCCTTTGTTTCATTTGAATGGATTTTTGTTCTCAAAGAGCGAGGTAAGATTACGTCAGATACGTTTTTACATATGCTAAAAAAATGGAAAATGATGATGATGAATCAATGACACGTAGAAAATTATAATCTATTGTATTGCTGTTATCTAATGGTTGTTGCTGTTATCTAATAGTTGACTGTATGGTGGATGTATCTAATGGTGTTGTAGTTGACTGTATGTTGTTCAATATTGCTATGAAACTCTTCTGATTCATTGTCACTTATACGAAGAATGGAAGTATACGAATTGGGAGAAGTCAGATTGAGAGATGCAAGATTTATACGCTCGTTCTGTCAGTTATCCCAGTGTCTGTTACGCGATAGAAAATGAACGAACTGAATAATAAATGCATTATCGGCATGAAGATTGCTTGATGTAGGCCACCGCTTTTTTCTATCCTTCCGATACCATTTTTCTTTTCTTTTTTTTTTTTTTTTGCGAAACACTTTGCTAGTCGTGAGAAGCAGCAATTCCCTTCTGCGAATCAATTACGGTTCACGAGAAATTGTATTATAGCCTGGAACGTATTCAAATTATCTTCAATTATTCTCGGCTGTTTCCATTTCCCTTCGTCTCTTACGTAAGTACTCGTTTGATGTACGTACATAGTGAGACAATAATCGTTAACACCTTTAATGTCTTCAGTATTATAGAATAAGACGCGAAAAGACCTCTTCCTTTGCTGACAGTTATTATACTCGCTGTCATATGTTATCGTTGATTATACATCTTTATTTACAAATTCGTTCCTGTGTATAACGAAACAAAGGAAGAAACGAAAATGATACGTTTCATGACGCATTGTTAAATTATTAATTAACGAGAGTTACATATCTACATGAATGCTTTGAAATGTCAGTTATAATTCATGAAAATGGATACAAACCATTTTACTATACATAAATAGAATTATAAAGACATGTTACGTACTAATGCTTTTACGAAATATATTTCTGTATACGTTTGACGTTTCTGTATTATTCCTTATGTGCTTTCTGCTCTTGTGTTGAGCTCGTCGGAAGTAAAAATACGTTAAGCGAATCAGCTAATCTATTCGAGCGTTTCAATGGCTCAGTCTTCTCTTATGCAACTATCAAAAGAGAAGATAAGTCTTTGGTTATACAACATTTCATAACGTCCAAAGTAACGGGGCACTAATTAGTTGAAACTTTAAGACAGACCAGATATCAGTCATCGTCCGTAAATACATTTATTACGATCGTTTAAAGTTTAAAGAAACACCGTTATAAAGTCGTAATACGAGACAAAGCGAAGAGAAAGTAAACTGTTGGATATATGACAAAATAATTCTATTTTAAATAAGAGACTGGTCAGCGTGGTTATTTTGTTTACAAAATCAAACGAATTTAATGAATGTAATGGTAAGGAAGTAACTATAAGTGGCTGTTAAACTATTTTTATGCTTGAAAAGTAATTCGCAAAGTAATGTAAAGCAGTACTACTGAGTTGTACATAACCTCTTTCAGAATTTATTCTTAACCTCTTGCTTCATAACTTCCTTAATTATACTCTTCAGACTTATTGACTACTTCGATGTTGTTACGAACAGAAACTGATAAAATATTAATCTTAAATATAGATTGAAATGAAAGCTTGTCACGTAAATATATATATATATATATATATATATATATATATATATATATATATATATATATATATGTACTACTTACTCAAACTATGGATCACATAACCTATACAAAAAAAAAAAAAAAAAAAAAGAATTATTGTACACTATAAAGCAAGAGGTTAAATCTTTAATCTGTTAAGAATTAAATTTTTTATTGTAACTGCGAAAATTATAAAAGTACCAAGCGAAGCAAGTACGGAATATATGCGGAATATGAATCGCTCAACGAACCAAAGAGTGGCTCAGTGACAAAATTAGTAAAATAAAGACCACAAATATTACAACATTATATTCTACCACAAAATAATTCTCTATACAAAAAAGGTACACAACGAATCGATTTTTCACAACGATAAGAGTCAACAGAACCAATCAAGATCAGGCGAGACTCTCATAAGACAACGATATCAGAGGGACCAAATCAGTGACTTCAATCTATGTTACAGAGTATAGTTATCAAGAAAAATTGCTCTTTTCATGAAAAGTATGGTAATGATACTCTTATAATACATTGTATATCTGGTAGACGGATGTGCCCGTGGCCATCGGAAATGTAAAGACGACGCTTTTAGAAAGTGATAGCGCCATCGCGTTTTAAAAACGCGTTAGAAGAAGTTCGGTTTCGCTATCCAAGGCGAATCGAAAAGTGTGCGTGTTGCGAGAATCAGAGTTGATCGAGACGTCGAAGCATAGAGTCGTTAGAATTGAGTTGCGAGTGTTGTCGAGTGTTAGAGTTGCTAGTGACAGAGAGAGAGAGAGAGAGAGAGAGAGTTACCAAATAGTTGTCAAGTTATTTGTTGTAAATACGAGCGTTGCATTTAGTTTTCCTGTTAATCAAACATCGTTTCTCTGTCTAACTAATATCTGTATTTTCAATCCATTATTAATATATTCCGATATTACAAGTGGGGGCTCGTCCGGGATTGAATAAGACAGAGAAACGATACGATTTAACGGAGCTATTTCTGCGGGAGTAGAAAAGAATAGAATAAAATGGCAAACGTTGAAGACGAACGATTGTCGGGTGAAGAGGATTTGACGCTGGAGGAGCTGAGGAGTAAGCTCGCACAGATGAATCTGCCTATATCCGGTGCGAGATCAGTGCTGGTTGCCAGGCTGAACAGAGCGTGCAAACCTGGTCGATCTACTCCTAAGGATTCGAAGCGTGGCGAAGAACCAACAAACCAGCGAGATCTAAGAAGCAAGCAGAGAGCCGAACGCAGTCAGGAGGGAGAGGAAGACCTCGAGAAGCTGAGGACGAAAGAGCTGAGAGCGCGTCTCGTTAGCTTGGGGTTGAAGGTAACGGGAAGAAAATCCGAACTACGCGCGCGGCTATAGGCGGCCCTAGAAGGAGACGATGTATCGTCGGAAGAAGAGAGCTCCGACGAAAGTGAAGGCGAGGACGATAAACAAGGCGCGCGAGAATACAGGAGAGGCACGCGAGCGGTGTATCAGGCCCGCGATGAGTAGCAGCAGAAGGTATGCGTCGGTTCGATGTTGAGTCTTAAAGACGTGGAGGACTCATTAGAGAAATTCAGCGGGGATGATCTGCTGAGGGTAAATCAGTGGGTGGAAGACTTCGAGGAAATGGCAGAAGTGTGGGGTTGGTCAGACGCCCACATGGTGGCCTATGCTAAGAAATTACTCACAGGCTCCGCTCAGGCCTTCGTACGACAAAAACGATGCGCGAAGTCCTGGGCAAAGCTAAAAAAGGCGTTGAGGAATGAGTTTGAAAATGTAGTAAGCGACCAACAGATACATGGCGAGTTATCCCATAGAAAGAAGAAAGCAGATGAGAGTCTGCAACAATATATGTATCACATGTGCGGGATTGCAAAACAAGGAAGGGTTGATACGCAACCCTTGATAGACTACATTATTCAAGGCATTCCCGACGAGGTCGCGAACAAGACTGTGCTATACGGAGCCAGGAATATCGAGCAATTAAAAGAGCGTTTCAGGCGCTACGAAGCGATAAAAAGAGATATGGAGATGAGGACGAAATTTGAGGAGCCGAAGAGTGACAGGGTAAAGCCGGTGGCGAAGCTGTCCGAAACCGAGAGGAACAAGGAACCCGGTCGATCTGGAGATGCGAGGAAGACGCGATGCTACAATTGCGGTGATGCGGAGCACGTGTGTGCGGAGCGTCCGAGCAAGTCGAGAGGACCTAAATGCTTCAAATGTAGGGAGTACGGACACATCGCATCAAGTTGCGACAATTTGGGTGAGCCCTCAAAAAAAGTTTACAGCGTGATTCGGTCGTTAAAAACAAGGCGTGGTAAGGATGTTAAGATGGAAAATTTCGAATTGAGCGCGTTGATAGACACCGGTAGTGAGCTGACTCTAATGCGAGCAGATCAGCATGTGAAAATCGGAGCGCCCAGATTAAGTCGGGAAATCGTTGAATTTCGCGGTGTCGGTTCCGGAAGGAATTTTACGCTCGGGAAATTTTCGACGAACATTATTATAGACAATGAGTCGTACTGTATAACCATACACGTAGTTCCAGACACAGTGATGCAACATTCGCTTATTATTGGCGCAGACTTTTTGGACACTGTTGAAATAAGTATCAAAGGGGGAAAATCTTTTATTAGTAGAATAAAGGACGAAAATCCCGATGAGTGTCCGGAAGTCCTCAAGATAGATGTAGAGACACAGGCGAGTGAGATAGATTTGTCACACGTTAAGGACATGCAACATAGGCTAAAAAGAGATTTGAAGAGAACCAAAGCATTGCTAAGAGACGCCCAAACGATGCTGGAGAGATCGAAAGGTGACTCGACGGGTAAAGCAGCTTTACGACAGCTGAAGAACCAGTTAGAAGATGCAGAATGCGCTAGAGCAGTTGCAGTTAAAGCGAAACAGGCACGGGAGCAAGAACCGAATGAGACGCAGGCTTCGTTGCAGGAAGTACTGCGGCAACGTTCCGAAGCAGAAGATCGTGTTAATGTAGCTAGTCGCGAACGAACTGAGCTACTGTCGCAATTGGAAGAAAATAAAGAAGAGTTAGCAAAAGTTTTGAAGAAGTATCGGGCAGCTGTGCAGCAAGTGTCGGAGGAACGGAGAATAGTGGCAAGACACGTGGTGATTGGTAAAGGGGACCAAGAGATGGTGTCCTCGTCGGATTCTTGCGGCCAGCAGGAGGACTTAGCGAACATCACGAGGAGGAAGAATCTGGCTAAACAACAGCAACAGGATGTTGTTGATGATATTTGCGAATTTACTGAGAAGGATAGCGTTGCGGGGGTGAGGGTTGTTTCAAGTTTTCGGATAGACTCGAAGAGAGTGAATGCAAGGCGAACGAAAAGACAAGGGAAGTCGCACGTGCGGAATTCCTCCAATAATATCGATATACAGAGGATGTGGATGACGAGGACGACGATGGGATTGTCGAGGACACGATGAACGTGAAGACCTTCGAAAAAGAAGAGATCATAGTCTCGGTAGATGGTAAGTTGTTAACGTCTTCCATGTACGAACCGAGCCTACGAAAATGTCACGATGCTGCCACGACGATCAAAGCCCCGGACAAGAGTGAAATGGGTAAACAAACAACGGAGAGGAAGATAGAGGAAGAGCGAAAGAGGAGCAGTAGCATCGAGGACGAACAGGCCGCGGTGTTCCAAGAGGAACGAGATCAGCTGCGTGCGGGCGCAAAGAGACGGATTGAGGAGATCCAAATCCGAAACAAGCGGGCGTATAACAGGAGACGCAAGAAGGCGACAGCATACAGGACGGGAGATCTAGTGGCAATCGCGAGGATGCAGAGGGGTCCCGGGCTAAAGCTGCATCCGAAGTTTCTTGGACCGTATCGGGTGATAAAAGTCCTGCGAAATGACCGATACATAGTGCAGCGAGAGGGGGAGCACGAAGGGCCACGTACAACTTCCACGGCAGCCGATCACATGAAATGGTGGAATGTTGATGATAGTGATGTAAGTGCGAGCGGCGCTGATGAGCACATCTGAGGGCAGATGTGATTGCCAGGAAAGGCCGATTGTAGTATCGTAGAATAGCTTTGATTGGAGATCGGCTGAAAATAGAAAAACCGTGTACGTCGTGTTTCTGTGGTTCGTTTACATTTAAGAGTGCCTACGTGACTAAAGGCACGTAGTTGGTAGTTTTTACATAGGTATGAGGGAAACAATAGACAACGTTAGAAGAAGGACGGTTTCGCTATTCAAGGCGAATCGAAAAGTGTGCGTGTTGCGAGAATCAGAGTTGATCGAGAGGTCGAAGCATAGAGTCGTTAGAATTGAGTTGCGAGTGTTGTCGAGTGTTAGAGTTGCTAGTGAGAGAGAGAGAGAGAGAGAGAGAGGTACCAAATAGTTGTCAAGTTATTTGTTGTAAATACGAGCGTTGCATTTAGTTTTCCTGTTAATCAAACATCGTTTCTCTGTCTAACTAATATCTGTATTTTCAATCCATTATTAATAAATTATAATTAATCGAACAAAATTACACCTTTAATATATTCCGATATTACATTACCGTGATGTAATATTTATCATGCTTATTTTGTACGTAAAACGAATCGTTGGAATATTCCCGAAGCTAACGAAGCATTTCCCAAAAGTTAAACCGAAGAAAATAACGCGAATAGTTAAGTGAAATTTTTCCATTAACTTGCTGACCAACCGGCAAATAAAAAATCATAAAAATTGTTTCAATGTGTTGAGGTCACGCATAACTTCTTTTTTCATTGATGATTACCAAACAGGTAAAATTTCGAAATTGTACGAAGGCCACGTGACCAGATCGTATTGGAATTTGAAGTGCATGGAAAAAGACAACTCGAAGTACAAACGTGAACTAATGGATGCAGAAAAGCAATTAACGCCAAACATCCGAACAGCATCTTGGAGCCCGTCATTGTTCTGAAATAAAAGAAGTGACGAATTAAAAAGGCGCAGGACTAATAATAATAAAGGAAACTTAGTTCGTATTATAAATTGAATTTACATCAGAAGAGAAGCACGATCAAGCGAAACAGATCGTAGAAATGACAAATATCATCGATATACGTTTCAGTGTAATTTCACTTTTGAAAATTATTTAGTTTAATACGATCGTATTCATCGCTCCGAAACTTTCATTGTGCTGCAATTTGTGCTGCGTCTTTTTAGTTTCTCTATCTTTCTGTGTTTTCGGAAAAATTACTTGAAAGATTAAGAATTGCTTGCCTTATTTTATTTTCGATTAGTTAGGATTTGATTATTCCAGGTAAGGTTTATTATTTATAACAGGTTTTATCACTTGTTTATTATTTGGGAGTTTGTTATTTTAGGATTAGTACCTTTTAGGATTTCTTATCCTTCGAGTTTCTGTTTCAGATATCTAGGTCTATTTCAAGATGTTTTATTACATTAGGATTATTTATTCGATTAAGATAATTTACGAGTTTCACAATGTGCAAAGAAATAATCGCGTGAAATTTAGATTTATGCTTTAAACGTATTAAACACGCGGTAATTTCAATGTCTATAGCCTCGAACGTGTTCTGATTAGTTGTGTCATTGTCTGTGACATTGAAATCACAAAAATCCATTGCAAGTGTGCTGTCATGCAATGTGGTGTAATTGGGTTTTTTGGGGTTAGGTTGGGGTTAGGTTGTATCATCTGATTTGTACAGTACTATTTTAACGCAAGGACAGGAAAGTTATTATATATTTCCCGTCCATTATTTGAATCGTTGTGAAGTGTAACGAATTATATTCGATTCGAGGAGATGTTACTGAATTACCCATTTCATATGTAATTACATGGAAATAAAAATCATTGCAAAAATAATTGATCTAATGACAACGGAATTTCCAATATTTTTTTGTT
>NW_022883159.1:0-25700 GCF_011952255.1 Bombus vosnesenskii
CAGGGCGACTTCCAGAAACGTCGACTCGTGGCCCGTATTTTACCTCGCAGTAAAAGAATGTGGCGTGATCCGAACGTAGTGGGGGTCGCCTTCCAGAAAAAACGAAAAAAATCGAAAGGCGTTCAGAACTTTGGAGAAGTCGAACCGTCAATACATCTCATATATCGCGCATTACTTATCAACCAAAACGCAGTTACATTTTTTTGTTCCATTTATGTCTTTCTAGTTAATAAGTTGTTGAAATAGACATTAATTTATTTGTGTTAATTCTGTGGAATTTCATTGAATTATCCTTATTATCATAATCGAAATAAGGGGATCGATCGGTTCGTGGCGTCGATTATTTAATCGTAACGGGAACTTACAACTCTCGTTGACGTGCTATCTCGCTATCGCGTCTCTCCGCGAACGGTCGAAACAATAGTATTACCTTATAATATATAACATTACATTGTATTATGTTATATTGTATTACTTTATCTTCTATTACGTATTATAGTGTGGCGGATCGGTATCAATAGTCGGTATCGGACGCAGACAGGTCGAGGCATCAACGCGGCGCAACGCCTGCCGGGCGATCCGCTGGTACCAACCGCCAACACTAGAGGGCTACGACGACAACGAGTCTGTCTAACTCGCTAGCGGTCGAATATACGAGCGATTGATACAAATACCGCACCTAGCGAGACTCCCTCTACGTCTAAGGCAGGGACTACCGGGCATAGCCTTACTGACGAGTCCACCGGTAGTTCCGAGACGAAACGCCACAACTCTCCTTTTATCCGCCACAATAGTATTACGTTTTATAATATCACGTCATATATTGTTGCAGTATATGATATTACTTTGTATTGTATTTCGTTATTATGTTTTCGTTATATATTATTACAGTGATCTGTGTAATTTGTATTGGCGATGGCGCTATTGTTTACAAATCGGCGGAATGAAAGTATGGAGCTGCTACATCTTTTATTTCATCGGTAAAACGTTATTTTATTTGGATTGTTGACGTTACGTCTGTCTCTCATACATACGTCAGGATTTTTATTGCACTAACATATACAACTTCCATCGTTTGCGAGTTAGTCCACGCGGATGCAGGTGTCACATGTAGTCTGGTTTCTGGTGTCGGGTACTTTCCTGAGATTTAATATCTATACAGCACCCGGGCAACCCTAGAAGCCATCGGAGTTGGGATACGCCCAACCAGCGCACTCGGTACCGAGTACCGGTTACCTCAAATAATCGCCCGCAGGAGGCTCTCTCGTCTCAGGTCGAACGGGGCCCTTTTCAAGCCCTTCCGTCTTCTCGGGACGGTATCCGGTGCAGGTGGGACGCTGCTCACCCGCCGTAGGCCATTCGGAGGACTTTGTCCCCCTTAACTCGGCACTCTTGCCAGCATTTGGCCGCAACCACTGCCACTACGAGTCCATACCCATAATTGGCCGAGCCGAGGGTTCGCTACGCCCTCTGGGCTAACACTCGACCGCCTGTGGTACCGTTCATTGTCAACGGTGGGACCGCGCGTGTGGATGTACCGCCACGTCTCTGCTGCACAGTTTACCTGCTCTCCGTGCAGTCAGACCCAGATGAGACTCACGTAAGCGGGAGTTGAGAAAATGTACCTCGGCGGCTCTCCCGACGGTCTCACCCTTGGCTTTAGGATCGTGGGTGCGCTACTACCCAAGGCTCCGTGGAGAAGATTTAGTCTTACACCACAGCAACCTTCCTTGCGGTGTACATAGAGGACTCACGTAAGCGGGACGTTTGTCCCGACGGTCCTCCCTGGCTGCGGGAACGTGGGTTTGCCAGCCCCCATAGACTCGCAAAAGCGAATCCTCCCTGCGGGAGATGCAGGTGTCACAGATGAAATTCGAGCAGCCATATGATAAACCAAAATTCCGAGCGCCTTATCACGCGTGACCGTTCGGTCAGCACCCGTTCTCAGCCGCCTGGGTGGCATTCGGTCACTCCAGCCGTTCTCCGAAATATATGATAAGTACAAACAAAGCCTTCTCCCACTCCAACGAATAAAAGAATATAAATGCTCCCTTCAAAATCATCCGGTCAGTCTAAAAAATTCTTAACTAACCCAAGTATCAAAAGTGTATCATCGCGAACCGAAAATAATATTGTATAAATTGAGTAAAAATAAAAAGAACTCGATCTCCTGTTCGGAAATTGACAAGTTTCTTATTTTTATCTTAATTTTACGCGACATAGGCACGGCTACGAGGGTGTGATTAATTTCTAATTTCAATATCTTGTTGTATCTCAATCGGTTTCTGTATTCCTTATTGTTACGTTCGATGTATGTAGAACGCATGATCCAAAATTAGGTACTTGCCGTCAATTTGTAAAAAATGATTGTTAACAAATTTTAAAATATGATGTTACATGTGAAAATTGAAAATTACCGGACAAAGTAGAGGAAAGCCTCGATGTTTGTAAGAATATAGACAATTGCATTGTAATGACAATTCCTGTTCGAGCAGTCGAGGTAAACAGACGCGTAACTGTGCTCCAGTGCAAGTGTGATAAATAGTGAATTTAGGAGGTTAAAACGTTAACGAACACTGTCACATGGTAAATGTTTCAAAATACAACAACAAATACCGCCAATCAAACAAAAAAGGGTGAAATATACTGTTGCGACCGTTCGCGGAGAGACGCGGACGCTAGGAAAACACGTCAGCGAGAGGCATAAATTCTCGCTACGATTCGGTTAATCGACGCCGCGAAATAGTCGTTCCCCTGTTTCGGTTAAGATAACAGAGGTGGTTCAATGAATGTAAACACTGTATAGTAAGTTATAAATCACCGTTTATCCTAATCCGTCTATCCTACTTGTAAAGAGGATAGTTACGCTGGTGCGTATGTATAAGATGAGTGAGTGACTGATCTACGGGTGTATACCTTGTCAAAGGATGTAGATTGTTCGAAGGATGGAAAATCAGTGCTGTTCGGTGACGATGCTGTGGCGGAAGAAAGCTAAGGATGGGTGTGTCTAGCGCGCGGGACCATCGGATTTGTTGGTGACGTTTTTCACTAAGAGAGTGCGGGAAATAGGCTTCGTTGTTAATTGGTTAAACGAAGGTTGGTGGACTAGGAAGGGTCTTAGCCACCCTCGATAGAAAGTGGTTAGTAGGAGGAAAGTTGCATCGTACGTGAGAAAAACTAACTTTCCCTTGTCAAGCCGTAGTAGACACTGGTCTTTAGAAATGATTCAGAAAACAGATGTTTGTTTCGTCTGAAGGACCTTAGCTAGCAAATTACTGGGATTTATGATGGGTCCTTAAGAATATTGAGGGTACGCAGCAAGGATGAGCGGACATCTGGTTCCCGTCTGGCCTGCGGTGTGTGGCCTGGTCTAGGTAGAGGGTCGCCCGATGTAACATATACTACATAAATGAAGCTACAAATATGTTAAGCAGAAAACAACCAATTAACAAAGAACAAGAAAGCTCGCCTATAAAAGAAAAGGAAGCGTTGCAAATCAGGAAGAAAACAGCTACAATAACGAACTATCCTATCAAGATTTTTTTTATTTATTTGTTAAAATTACAATCAATTCTCGCGTTGAGAATTTTCAGTAATTTTTCTGGCGTGGCGCAGTGACATGGCTGATTATTTATAATAAGTTAATACTTATTATAGATAAATATAATTTATAAGTAAGTATTATAAATAAGTGAATATTGCTTAATTTAGATAACTAAATGAATCTAGCGTTTAGGTCTAGCGGGTAGTGCCTCTTCAGCCTGCGAATCTGGTCCGTCATATCAAGTAGTCCAGTGATTAGGGGGTTTCGGTGTTTGTTGACTCTTTTGCTATATCTGTCGCTATATTTTGCTATTTCCTCTTTGACTGTGGGTATCTTGAGGTCGCGATGAATTGTTTCGTTGGTAACATACCAAGGTGCGTCTATTAAGGATCTTAGCGTTTTCGATTGGAAGCGTTGAAGTATTTCAATGTTGGACTTACTTGCTGTTCCCCATAGTTGGATTCCGTAGGTCCAGACAGGTTTTATTACGGTCTTGTGGAGGGTAATTTTATTCTGTATGTTTAGTTTGGAGCGTCGGCCCGTGAGCCAATAGAATTTTTTTAATTTGTCCTTTAGTTGCTTCGTTTTATCTGAGATGTGTTTTTTCCACGTTAGTCTCTTGTCCAGGGTCATGCCCAGGTATCTGACTGAGTCCTTGCTAGGAACTGTCGCATTGTTGATGGTGACCTGGGGGCAGGTTTCTTTTCGGAGCATGAAGGTTTTATGTGAGGATTTCTTTTCGTTAATTTTGAAGCCCCATTTATGAAACCACTTTTCCATGGAGTCGAGATATCGCTGGAAAGTGGATGAGGCAATTACCGGGTTTGCGTGGGTAGCTAATAGCGCTGTGTCGTCAGCAAATGCCGCTATTGTTATCTCATTTGATATAGGTAAATCGGTAATGTAGATGGAGAACAGCAGGGGTCCGAGGACACTACCTTGGGGTATGCCAGATTCTATTGGGAATGTTGTGGAAGTGGCGTCTAAGCATTTAACCATGAATTGTCTATTGGTTAGGTAGAATTTTAGGATGGAGTAGTACGGGTGTGGTAGGATCTTTTTAAGTTTGTATAGTAGCACTTCATGCCATACTTTGTCGAATGCCTGTTGGATGTCTAGGAATACAGCTGGAGCAATATTTTTTCTTTTCATGGGTGTGGCTGATCATGTGGGTTATGCGATGGATCTGCTCTACTGTTGAATGTTGTTTCCGAAAGCCGAATTGGTGATCTGGGAGTGTTTTCAAGTTCTCTAGGAGTGGAAGGAGTCGATTTGTGAGCATCTTCTTGAATAGTTTAGACAGGGTAGGTAAAAAACTGATTGGGCGATAGGAGCTAGTTTCATATATCGGTTTTCCGGGTTTAGAGATGAGGGTAATCAGTGAGATTTCCCAGGCCTTAGGAAAGTATTCAAGGCGAAGAATAGCGTTAAAAATCGATATGATTTCGTGCAAATCCCTTTTATGGGAAGTTCCTTGATTGCTTTATTGCCTATTAGGTCGTGCCCTGCTGCTTTCTTGGGATTTAGGCGACTGATTGATTCTATAATCTCTGCAGAAGTGAAGGGTTCAATAGGAGGACACGTATGGAAGGGAGAGTGCAGGTATTCAGTAATGTCCGCGGCAGCTTTGGAGGAATGGGGTTTAAATACTTTAGATAAGTATTTAGCAAACAGGTTGGCTTTTCCTATAGGGCTACGCACCCATCCACCTTGCGGACGGCGGATTGGAGGGATTATTTGCGGGGGGCGCGTGAGTTTCCTGGAAGCCTTCCATAGTGAGTAGTTGGAGTCAGCGGTGGGCGAGATATTTATGAAAACAGTCATTTTTAGAATTTTTGATGATTTTGATTAGCTTTCTAGTTGCGTTGTTTAGTTTGCGTTTGTCATCCGGTGTTCTATCCATCTGCCATACTCTTCTTAGTCTACGTTTTTCTGCTATTTTTTTTAATATGTATTGGGGATATTCTTGTTTGCTGATAGACGTCTTTGTCGGTGTGGAGAGGCGGATGGCGTTTATTATGCTCGTGTTTAAGTATTCCGCGGCTGCTTCGATATCTTCATTAGTTTTTAGTGAAATTAAGGCTGAAGTTGAGTCATTAAAGACTTCTCTAAAGAGCTGCCAGTTGGTGAGTTGGTTATGAATAAAGCCATTAGGTGTATTCTCGATACTTGTTGAACTGACTGTTGCTATCACGGGCGAATGGTCAGAAGAGAGATCAGCCGAGGAGTTGATTTGGACATATTTTGGCGAGATATTTTCAGTTATGAAGAAGTCAAGTAAGTCAGGTATTTTGTTAGTGTCAGTGGGTAGTATGTGAGTTCGTATGTGGTAAGGTAGGTGAGATTGTTGGTTATTATGCTGTTGAGGAGATTTTTGCCTCTTACTGTATCCAGTCTGCTGCCCCATTGGGTATGTTTGGCGTTATAGTCTCCTCCAGCTATGAATCTACTGCCCAGGGTGCCCAGGAAGTTATCAAAGTCTTCTTTGGCGATGGAGTGTCTGGGAGGCCAGTATACTGCTGAGTTGGTGATTGTACCATGACAGTCTTCTATTGCTACGTTTGTTGCTTGGAGGTAGCCTTTCTGGAATGATGGAAGTTCGTAGTGCATAATGCGTGATTTGATTATGATTCCGGTGCCGCCGTGGGCCTTTCCGCTAGGGTGTTGGATATAGTGGATGTTATAACCATTTATTTTCAGATAGTTTTTGTCGGTGAAGTGGGTTTCCGATACGAGCATTACGTCGATTTGCTGGTATTCTAGGAAGAGTTCTAGTTCAAATTTGTGTTGCGCTAGACCGTTGGCTTTCCAAAAAGCTATGCGTCTTGGTTTTATTTTGCGTCGGTGTGTATTAATTTATCCATGATGAGTGTTAGTAGCGATAGCAAATTATTTATTTGCTCTGATTGTTTCTCTGTCAGCTTTTCAAGCCTAGAGATGTTGTCTGTGTTAGGTGAATTGGGGACACTATTTTGAGATAGGTCTCTGTGGCTATTCGGATTATTTTGGATTCCTTGTACTGCTTCGGCTTAGGAGGTTGAGGTAGTGGTGAATTTAGGAGGACTAGGTATTTGATTGGTTACCTCTTTTGCTCTGAGTTTAGGGTACTTGTTTGTGTACAGGGTTTTGTAGGCTGAGCAGCCTTTGTAGTTGGCAGGATGGTCACCTTAACAGCGGATGCACTTTGCTGGGGTTTCCGGTGATTTACTGCACTGGTCAGTGGGGTGTGTATCTGCACATTTAACGCAGCGCAAGGTATGGTTGCAGTATTTTTGCATATGACCGTACCTTTGGTACCTTTTACATTGCATTATCTCTTTTTTAACAAGCGGTGGTTCAAATTTTACCATTGCGTTCAATAGCCGACTGATGTTGTAGATTTCCTTGTTGTTGGGGTTTTGTTTTATGTCTATGAAAAATAAGGATAGCGGGTCATTTGAGACTCTATGCCTTATGTTACTAACGTTGATGACTTCGTGGCCGAGTTTCAAGTTCGAATTTTCAGTTCATCAATGTCTGCTGAGTGGTGAATGTAGCGTAGAACCACCCGGAAAGGTCTTTCTTGTTTAAGTTGGTAAATGTGGAAGTTGGCGTTCAAGGTCCTAAGTAGCTTGGTGAGTTTTTTGCATGCATCAGGGTTTGTCGGCAGAATTTTTTCCTTGTTGTTGTTTATCTTCAGGTTGTAGTCCTCCTTGGTGATGTCTCCCTCTAAGGACTTGATCATCGTTTGTATGTCAATGGCATCATCAACAAATATTGGCGTCGATTAAGGCTTCCAATACGGCGAACCTGTTGTGAGTATTTACTTGGATTGTTGTTTGTTCGTTCTGGGCGTCGTTTGTGTTTGTTTTTGGTGGTTGTATTCTTCGTTTCTTTGAACTTTTGGCATCACTGGTGCGGAGGGATCTGATGCACCTTTGCCACGGAGGAGGTAGTGCGCGGCAGTTATGAGTTTGATCAGGAGAGCCTGGTCGTGATTCCTGGGCCATCATCGAGCTGGTTAATTCAAAATGAATAACTAGTTGTGAGGCTATGAGGCTAGTGGGATTTTTTTCTCTCTAAAGGATAGGAAACACTTGGCTGTGTTCACTTTCGACGGTTGGGCGACACGTGTTGTTTTACGAACTTCACTGAGCCTAGACACACGTCTGCACGCTTCGACACTCAACAGCGAACTCGATTTTGCTTTGATAAAGTTAAAACTGAGTGTTATTAACGTCGTTGGGCGAATATTAATGAAAGTAATCTGGGAAATACAATATATTACTCCTAAAACTAAGCTCTGATATCTGAGCATATATATATGTCGGAAATGAAAGGACACCGGAGCCTTCCCTTTGGAATTTTGAGAAAGTCCCTTAACACTTTAATCTAGATTCTACCATAGGCGTAATTAAGCGATTGTCGTCATTCAATCCGATTGTATTTGTTTGAGATTTATGATAGTGAGCTTGGGCTCGAAGCAACAACCAGTCGCCGAACGTAGCGGAGGTCAAGGGATGAACGTTTTTACCTAACAGAGGTATGGAGTAATTCTATGGCTCTCCTTAAAAGAAATAGTACTGGCAGTACGCGACAGTAAACATTTCAACGGTTTCTGTCCCGTAGCTCGCCACATGCAGACCCTACTCTTCAGGTATGATGGTCACCAGACGCCGACGCATCTCCACAGTACATGTTCAGCTTGCCTGAGGGTCGCTTTAAACATTAAGATCTAGTTACCTAAAGTCCTTCAAACAGATAAACAGTCTTTGTCCCAACTATGGGAAGATAGGGGAGATCTATTTTTCAACGAACGACGCTTCCCATTAGCAACCTTCCCTCAAGGACGGATACCATCCTTTTCTAGCCATAGCAATGGGCTAGCAATGGAATAGCCATTGCTCCATTAGCCACTGGTAAGCCAGTGTTCACCAGACCCCACCGACTTGGAGGAAGAGTTGTCACTTGGCACTGGTGGGCGTGAAGAGTGCAATGCCACATCAGCATCTTCGGGGCCTAAATTCTCTTTACCTATCGGGCTCCTATCAAGCCTTCTTCTTAGTTTAAAGGGGTCCGTCTCCTCACTATTCCCCTTCTTCAAGATCGGGATCGAGATCTCTTTCAACCTCCTCTGAGTGTCACTGCCCTCCATTAAATGGTTCCCGGTTGAGTTTGACTAACGAGAGACGGCTCTGGGACCGACCTCTCTTTGCTCCTCGCCCAATCGTGTGATGATAGTCGGGGCGAGCCTGGGGAGGCACCACTCGCCTCCTTGACGGGGCCTGGGGACTCCGAAACCCCCTAAGCCGTAACTTTAATTTTCCTATTCGTGTTACCCACGTAGTTTACAAAGTTAAAATAGTCGGGGGGCGTAGCCGGTTTCGTCATAAAATCGTTCTTCCATTCTCGTATCCATTTTCGTTGCCAAGGTCGTCATAGTATAACCCTATTGAGTCTACCGATGTCATAATTACAGCCCTATCCTTTAGTGTTTATTTCCCTACGATAACATAATCCTCCATCCATTCACTTTATCACATAGTTGTTTCATCACCTTTTTTTTATATTTACGTGGAGGAAATCCGCACGGACGTCAGACGTCTGGGGAAAGCGGCGTGGTAGTGTCGGACTCCAACCGACTAAAACCTCAACGATAACCGTCCCGACTGCGATCGAGAGAGGCCCGGGAACCGGCGTGACGTCGCAACGGGGCCTCCCCCGCGCGCCTAATACGCCCGCTGATGGAGCGGTGTGTGGCCATTGTTACACCGCGCCTCGTTACCGGAGCTGCCGTGCCAGGCAGTCCGGTTCCCCTACCGGACTGCTTGGCGGCTCCGACGCGCTGAGCCGCCAGCGCCCAAGCCTGAAACCCCGCCGGGGGGCGCGGCGGGCCCAGCGCGCTTTGCCAACACCACACCCAGGCGATCACCCATTCAAGTACTATCCGCGCCCGGCGCTGCTTAACTTTCGTGATCTGACGGGAACGAGTGCACTCAGCGCGGCTAGGGCGTTGGCACAGTTGTTTCATCACCTGCCGTTATTGTAACTTACATTCTACAAGCAACATTTAACTATAAAGGGTTAGCCCATCTAACCCGCCATTGTTCTTCGTTATGTCAACGTACACAAGGAGGTTCAAATCCAGGAACATTTTATCAAATTTGAAATAGTTCGCTATACAACAGAAAAAGAACTATCTGAAACCATGCTGATTCTGGATCAGTTGGGAGTACAAATATCCGACTGTCGCGGACAAGGATATGATAACGGTGGCAATATGAGGGGAATATATCAAGGAGTACAAGCAAATATATTACATGTATATCCTAAAGCGCTTTACGTACCACGCGGTAGTCACATCCTAAATTTATTATTGGGAGATATAGCAAAATCATCAACCCAAGCACTACATTTTTTTGGTATTTTACAAAAATTTACACGATATTTCCAGCATCGACATCGCGTTGGAATGTTCTAAAAACACGTTGAAAATATTACACCTAAACCATTGTCAGAAACTAGGAGGGAATGCCGTTTTGATAGTGTAAGGGTTATTCGATGTCATGTTCGCCAATTTCGAAACGCCTTGACCGAAATTGCCGACAATGCATCTGACAATAAATTGAAAATTGAGATTTTGGCTATAGTGCGCAGGATAAATGAATTTGAATCTATTGCCAGTCTTATTATTTGGTACGAAATATTATCTAAAATTAACATCGTCAGCAAAATATTGCAAAATCGATGCAAATCGATGTGGCTACGAAGCATCTGTATGGTCTTAACGTATTCCTTGCGGAATACAGAAATGAAGGATTTAGCAAAGCTATGATCGCTGCAAATGAAGTTGCAAAGGAAATGGACATAACACCAGATCTGAAATCATCATACCGGGGTAAAAAAGGGAAATTATACGATTATGAAGGACAGGATGAATCATCGACGATCAGCGACAAAGAATACTTCCGTGTACATTACTGTTACGTCTGGTGACTCTCTACCTAGACCAGGCCACACACCGCGGGCAAGATGGCAGCCAGATGCCTACATATCCTTATTACGTACCCTCAATAGTCTTAAGGACCCACTATAAATCTCAGGAATTTTCTAATTAAGGTCCTTCAGACCGAATAAATATCTTCTTACTGAATTGTTTTCTAAAAGTTATCTACTACGAAAAGACACGGAAAAGTTGATTTTTGTCACGTATGATGCTTCCCACTAACAACTTTCTCTCAGGGGCGGTTTGCACCCTTCCTCACCCATCGGCCTGGTAAATAACCAATTAACAGCGAAGTCTATTTCCCTCGCTGTCCTAACGAAAACTTGTCCTTAACGAATCAGCTCATCTCGTGTCCTTAGACCCACCCATCATAAGTTTTCCTCCGCGGCATCAGCTTCACAGAAAGTCAGGCGTTACATTCTTTTTTTATCCGTCACCATCTAAGCTTACGTCGCGAAACCTAATTATATTCTATCAATTTACTATTCTTTAGTGTGTTAAAACAAGTAATATATTTTGTTGAAAACTAAGTGATTGCAGATTTTGTCATTACCACTTAATGAAAAAACCCGCAATCACTTCGTTGCCAACCCAATAAATTAAAGTAAGAGCTTAATTTTTTCCTTGATTCTTAAATTTGATTCACATTTGTGGAATTTATGATTATAAAATGCCGTGTACAAATTCGCTCTTAGTACAAAAATAGAAATAGCAAATATTGCATTATGATATCGGTTAATAGAATATGTGTTAATAAGTTCGGATCGTAAGGGGCGCATGAACATTTGACGATAATAAATGTTAGTCTTAACGTGAAAAGAATATTACGTTCCTTTCATAATAATCTTATCGCGTGTCTAGAATTCATAAATCATAAAAGAACGTATATACATATCGGAGATGAAAGAACACCGGAGTCTTTGGAATTTTGGATAATCCCGCAACATTGTAACCTAGAGTCTACTATAGCTGTAATTGAACAATTCTAGTTATTCAATCCGATAGTAATTGTTCGAGAGTTGTGATAATGAGTTTGGGCTCGAGGCGACAGCCAGTCGCCGAACGTTCACGGGATGAACGCTTTGTCTAACAAAGGCATGGAGTAATTCTGTAGCTTTTCTTAAAAAGGAAATAGTTGTAACACTCGACAGTAAACATTCCAACGGTCTCTGTCCCGTAGCTCGCCTACGGCGCGTCTCCGCAGTACATGTTCAGCTAGCCTGAGGGCCCGTTATAAATATATAAACAGACAAAAATATTAATATTATTTTCTTGTAAAATATAACTCATATATGTCGGGTTTACATTAGTATTAGGGTTAGGGGCCTGAAACAAATCTTCGTTTGGATTACACATTGTCGTTATACAATAGATAAGACCTTGACTAGTGCAAATACGATTATTATAGAACCGGACAAGTAACCGTCGTAGTTAAGTACTCGAGATGCTAATGACAAAGATCCTAGATTCAATAACGAATCCGCGGCACACGGGATAAGAAAATGCGCTTTCTTTCAAAGACCAAGTTGTACTCAACTTGCTTGTCTACGGTACAAGTATTACTGGACTAACTCCTTGTTAAACATAGAATATCAACCGAGCGTAAAGACGCTATATAACTCGTTAATCAGACATCACGAGACAATGCCTTTCCCGTTCCGATGATGCCACAGGGGAAAACTATAATGGGGTGTATCTAAGAACACGAGATCATCGGATTCGTCGAGAAAAGCCTTCGTCCAGAAAGTAAGGGAAATTGGCGTTGCTGCTAATTGGTCAATCTCCATATCGGTGGTTAGAAAAAGATGCTAGCCGCCCTCGAGGGAAAGTTGCTAGTGGGAGACGCCGCTCGTTGAAAAATATGTCTCCCCTATCTTCCCGCAGTTGGGACAAAGACTGTTTGTCTGTTTGAAGTACTTTAGTTAACTAAACCTTAAGATTTATAACGGGCCCTCGGGCTAGCCGAACATGTACTGCGGAGACGCATCGACATCTGGCAATCATCTTACTCGAAGAATAGGGTCTGCGTGTGGCGAGCCACGGGACAGAAACCGTTGGAATGTTTACTGTCTCGTGTCGCTACGAATATTTCTTTTAAGGAGAGCTATAGAATTACTCCATACTTTTGTTAGGCAAAGCGTTCATCCCGTGACCGCGGCTACGTTCGGCGACTGACTGTCGCCTCGAGCCCAAGCTCACTATCACCAATCTCGAACAATTACAATCGGATTGAATAACTACAATTGTTCAATTACAGCTATAGTAGACTCTAGGTTACAATGTTGCGGGATTATCCAAAATTCCAAAGGCTCCGGTGTTCTTTCATCTTCGACATATATAAATTTTCGTCAATATTGTACTTAAATTTTTGAATATTGATAGCATACGGTCGATAGTATTGTCAATACCTGGCGTTATGTCGCGTAAAACATCTGCACTCCATCCCTCGCTGCTGAACAGCCAACGGTCCACGTACCGTCATTCAGGCCCTCAATAAATCTAAGGACCCACCACAATCCTTTAACTTCTAACTTCATTGTTTCAACTCATGTTTTTCAGTTAATCTGTTTGTCCTGGGGGATTTTCAAATTCTAGAAATTGTTCAGTTTATGGCTGGTTTTTAGAAAAGTCCTTGGGTTTATTATGTGCTCTTAAAAATTACGGAGAAAGCGGGCAGTGACCTAACAAAAAATGCGGTTATTCGCCTAACAGAAAATCCGGGTTTTCGCTTAAACAATGTCACCAACTAGCAACATTGATAGGGGGGTTCCTTTCCCTCTTATCTCTCATTAACATTGACTAGAACCAATGGACATCGCAGATCGTCGCCCTCACCTTACTAACGAAAAGTGTGAGCAACGAATCCGGTTTCTCTGTTCAAAAAACCACACCCACACCGAGCTTTCCTCCGTAATTGCATGAGAGCGGAAAGTCAGTCAGTTCAATTGCTATCAGTTCTGCCCGAGCAGTCGAGTTATGCAGACGTAAAAACTAGTGCCTCCGTAAGCGCGACAAGAGTGAAAGAAAAGGGACCGAACCAATCGATGATGGAAAACACCCAAAAGATGCCAACAATAAGAATACTAAACAAAGGAGAAACATACGCTATAAACAGAGCAGTAGACCAACAGAGCCCAAATAAACCAACAAGTTAAGTACAGAACTGCTCAAATACAAACGAAATAGAGATGGAAATAATACAAAAAGACGACGAAAAGAACAACATCAACAAGGATCTACCACAACATAACGAAAGCTGGAAGACTGTAACTCCCAGCAAAAAAAAAAAAAAAAAATAAATACAAACACAAACGATAGGAGGACTACAGAAACAGAAAAACAACAATGGCTACAATAAATTCCTACACAAAACTCCTTCAGCTCGCTGACAGAAGAAATGGACACAGGCCCTACAGAAAAACCAAAAACACACACCCCCAAGCTACCACCAATCTACATAGACGCTAAAATAATAGACCCCCTCATTGACCTGCTAAACAGCACGACAGGAAAAGAAAACTACACCATTAAACAGCTCAAACTTGATCAAATAAAAGTACAAACTAATACCCCAGAAACCTATAGGAAAGTGACAAAAGCGCTAAAGGAAAGAAACGCTGGGTATCATACTTACCAACCCAAATCTGACAAAAGCTACAAAGCAGTAATCAGAGGTTTACACCCTAAAACAAATACAAACAAAATATGCGAGGAAGTGGCCAAGAGCGGACACCAGGTAAGAACGATCAACAATATAACCAGATTTGATACTAAACAACCACTACCGTTATTTGTAACAGAGCTTGAGCCTAAAAGTAACAACAAAGAAATATTTGAAATTGAAAAAATCTTAAACACAATAATCACAGTCGAGCCACCCAGACAAGAAAGACACACAACAATGCATGCGGTGTCAACAATAGGGACACACAAAAAACTACTGCAACAGAAACCCGGCGTGTGTCAAATGCACAGGAAAGCACCTAACAGTGAACTGCCCACACACGGGAAAAATAGATGACGTAAAATGTCACAATTGAGGTGGAAATCACCCAGCCAGCTACAAAGGCTGCGTAGTCAAAAAACAACTACAAAGCAAACGTTTCCCGCCGATTCGAAACAAGACACACAACAATTTCCACACGCAACACGACAACACAGAATCTATGTCAACACCAAATACACAGCATGTAACGAACAATAACCACAGTAACACCAACACCGTTGGTAGCCGAAGCTACGCGCAAGTAGTCAACCAGTCGCCACCCTTAGACAATCAAAATCAGAACAATCACAACAACGACCCTACAGAAACCAAAGAACTACTAAAACAATCCATCAAAAACACTGAAATACTTACAAAAATGATAAGCGAACAAAACGCGGTCCTCAGACAACAAACACAACAAATAGCAGTCATGCTACAACTACTTACTAACATGCTGAGCAAAAAATAAAAATGGACATGCTTAAAATAGCAACCTGGAACTCTAACGACCTACAACAAAGGGCCCTAGAAACTAAAACATTTCTGTATAGCTGTTACGACCGTTCGCGGAGAGACGCGGTCGCGAGGAAAACGCGTCAGCGAGAGGCGTAAATTCTCGCTACGATTCGGTGAATCGACGCCGCGAAGTAGTCGTTCCCCTGTTTCGTTTAGGATAACAGAGGTGGTTGATTTGAATATGACACAGTAGTAAGTTATATTTCACCGTTTATTCCACAACTTATAACGGGGATAGTTACACTGGTGCGTATGTACGAGATGAGTGAGTGACTGAGTGATCTGCGGGTGTGTATACCCGCTCGAAGGATGTTGACCGTTCGAAGGATGCAAAAACAGTACTCTTGGAAGACGATGCTGTCTCGGAGGAGAGCTAAGGATGAGTGTGTCTAGCGCACGGGACCATCGGATTCGTTGGTGCCGATGTTATTTAGGAGAGTGAGGGAATAGGCTTCGTTTTAATTGGTTAAACGAAGGGTCTTAACCGCCCTCGAGAGAAAGTGGTTAGTGGGAGGAAAGTTGCAGCGTACGTGACAAAAACTGACTTTCCCTTGTTAAGCCGTGGTAGACAATAGTCTCTAGAAATTCCTCCGAACCAGATGTTTGTTTCGTTTGAAGGACCTTTTCTAGGAAATCTATGTGATTTATGGAAGGTCCTTGAAATCATGGAAGATACGCTGGAAGTATCCGAAGACATCTGGTTGCCATATTGCCAGCGGTGTGTGGCCTCGGCTAGGTAGTGTTACGCGACGTAACAATAGCAATAATCGATATACTACTCGTTTCAGAAACACACCTCACAATAAAAAGCTATATAAAAATACCGTACTGCATCATATATGACACCAAGCATCCCTCAGGGAAAGCACAGAGAGGGACGGCAGTAGTAATAAAAAACGACATTAAACATCACCTACACAGCCAGGTTAGTAAGGAACATATACAAGCAACCACTGTAACTGTACAAACTAGCAGCAACCAACTACAGTTGTCAGCACTATACGCACCGCCGCGACACAAGGTGCCGAGTATATTGCAGCGGGCGACTATAACTCAAAGCACACACTATGGGGATCAAGAATCACCACACCTCGAGGCAGAACCTTGGAAAAATACATTAGAAATAATAGCCTCAATATATTATCCGCAGGAAGACCGACATATTGGCCTACAAACCTGAGCAAAATACCTGACCTGCTAGACTTTGCAGTCACAAAGGGACTAAACGCAAATAAACTAAACATAGCACCCAGCCTCGAGCTTACCTCCGACCATACGCCCATAATAATTACATACAGAAACAAACCAATACTTTACAGCAGCACAGAGAAGCTATGCAATAAAACCACCAAATGGCAAATATTCAAAGAAATAATAGAGAGCAAAATCAGCTGCAACATCCCACTGAAAACACCTGAACACATCGATCAAGCAGTAACAACACTCACAGAAACTATCAAGAAGCAGCAAGGGCAACCACTATACCTGAAACAACCAACAGACAAACAAAAACACTTCCACTAGACATCCTCGAAAAAATTAGAGAAAAAAGAAAAGCGAAAGCAAAATTACAAAAACACAGAACAAAAGAAAACAAAAAACACCTAAACAAACTCACAAAAGAAATAAAAAACAAAATAAAAGAGCACAACAACAACGAGTTCACAAAGTTCATCTAGTCGCTATCTGCACACGAGAACTACAACTACTCCCTATGGAAAGCCGCAAAAAAAAATAAAGAAGACAATAAAAATGGTACCAGTAATCAGAAGAACAGATAACACATGGGCAAGAAGCAACGAAGAGCAAGCTGAAGAATTTTCCAACCACCTATGCAGCACATTTACCCCACATAATATCAACAACAGCAACCGCAATACTCATACGGACGAGGATGCGCTAACAACTAGTACACCAACTGACAATCACTACACCATACCCCAAGCAACAGCACAAAAAATCAGAAACATAATTGAGGAAACAAAAAATAACAAAGCACCAGGAATCGACCTAATGAACCGCAAAATCTTGAAAAACCTTCCGCCAAGAGCGATAAGACAAATCACAATGATAGTTAACGCAATACTAAGAATACAATACTTTCCAAAAACATTGTACTAAACGGCACACACATAATACAAACAAGGCAAGTCAAATACCTAGGACTCCACTTAGATTCACGACTCACATGGAAACCTCATATTAAAGCAACAATAGACAAAATACAGATGGTAAGGAGACAAATGTACTGGCTAACAAGTCGAAAATCCAAACTAAGCATAGAAAACAAACTAAAAATATATAAAATGGTCATAAAACCAATCTGGACGTACGGAATAGCACTATGGGGAACAGCAGCAATGAGCCATATAACCAAAATAGAGGCAACGCAATCGAAAATACTCAGAACAATAGTAAATGCGCCATGGTACGTTAGGAACGAGGACATTCGGAAAGACCTGGGAATACCAACGGTCAAGGAGGAGATTAACAAAAGTGCAAGAAGGTACAGAGAAAGAATAACAACGCACCCAAACCGTCTGGCAGCGGAAACGGTTGACACACCAAGCATAAAAAGAAGATTAAAAAGGAAACACCTAACAGATCTCACAAAGGACATAACCTAACAAACACGATGATGGTACCCCGCTGAGGGTAGCCACCCACATGTTATATTAGCATACGGCTATAATATTTTACCAAATGTCCTACTGGACAAATTGTAAAATCCAAATAAATAAATAAATAAAAAAAAAGTCCTACTTAACCAATAGACAATTCATGATTAAATGCTTAGACGTCACTTCCACAACATTCCCAATAGAATCTGGCATACCCCAAGATAGTGTCAACTATCGTAAGTATCAACAGAGATAACAATAGCAACATTTGCTGACGACACAGCGCTGTTAGCGTCCCGCGCTGTTACGTCGCATGGAACATCTGCACTCCAGCTGACGCTACCTGGCAGCCAGCGGCCCACCTACGTTCTTCCCGAACCTCAATAAACTCAAGGACCCACCATAAAACGTCAACTTTTAGCTTCATTGTTTCCACATGTTTGCCAGTCAGACTGTTTGTCTAGAAGTATTTTCGGTTTATGTTCGGGTTTCGGAAAAGTCCTTGAGTTTATTAAGCTCTTAAAAATCACGGAGAAAGCGAGTAGTCACCGAATGGGAAAACCGAACACATGTCTACCAAAAAAGACTGGTTTTCCCCGGGAACGAAGTCACCCCTGATCCACATTGGTGGGAGACTTCCTCATACCCTTTTTCATTAGCATGGGTCATAACCAATCGGCATCGCAGATGGTTACCCTCGCTTCCTTTACGAAAAGTGTGAACAACGAATCCGCGTTCAAAGGGCACACCCACGCCAAGCTTTCCTCCGGAAAAACATAAGAGCGAATAGTCAGTCAAGCAATTCGAGTCTCTCAAGTGGGTCATTACATCAACTCAAGTCAGTCTATCAAGCAGCTCAAGAATCCCCAAGAAGTCAACAAGTCGCAGTTGGCGGTAAACCTCCGAACGGCACGGACCTCTCAGCCTAAAAAGGGACAGCAGGCCTAGGCCCTAAAAGTGTGCGCGTCATAGTAAACAACCACCCTCTAAAGGAAAAAGAAAAAGTGGCAAAAAGTGAAAAATACTGCAGTGACATCATCGTGATATAAATTAAAAAAAAAGAAAAAATAAGACAAAATAAAAGTATATAAAAAATAGAAGCTACCGAGAATGATGCAAAAAGCAAGGCAACGAAACCCACCTTAGAACTAACAAGAAAACCCACCAAAACAAAAATAAATCCGCAAAAAGCGGCCAAGGAAATCAGAAGCTTAAGACTGTCCGCGCAAAAGACGCGGAAACTCAACCCCCAACCAAACCTAGATGCCAGAACCAAAGGATTAGAAGAAATCCTAAAAAACACAAAACAAGAGTTCCCCTCCGCCCAGGACGAAAGCACCAAAGAAGACAGAAGCAGGAGACCCGTAAAAGCTGCCTCGCCCCCAGCGATCACAATACATAACCGATTCAGCTTGCTAGCATCAGAACCACACCTACAGTCACAGCCGGGACCAGCAAACTACCCAACGCCAAACACAACGTTAGAGCAAATTAAACAAAAAAACCAAATACTACATGGCAAAATGGGAAAACACAGCCCCATCCCAGACGGGCACCCCACAAGACACGCTGCAGAGGAGCGCACGAAAACCCCATTCACTACAAGAGAATATAAACCGCCTCCCATCAACATAACGTTACAAGACGCTAAAGACACAGTAACGCTAATAGAAAGAGTAGCCAAGATCAATCAGTTTTATATCAAAAGAATACACTCAGGTAAGCATGCTCTCTACCTCCGAAATCTACCCGATTTCCACACAGCGAAAGAAACGCTTCGGGCAGCCAACACAACCTTCTACAGTATACACCCAAAGCAGAGAAACACCACAGATATTTGCTAAAAGGCTTAGACAATAGCTACACCGAAATGGAAATACTCACGGACCTACAAGCCTTGAAAATAGACGACGTAAAATTCACAAAAGTCACACGATTCACGACAAAAAGATCAAGGGAGATCAATATATTGCTCCCAATTTACATAATACAAGTATCCCCCGACAGCAATATAAGCAAACTGTAAGAATAAACCATTTTAACTACTACAAAATAAAATGGGGAAAAATAATAAAAAAAATAACGATATAACCCAATGCCACAAATGCCAGCGACTAGGTCACACAGCACAAAACTGTAACCTAACCTACCGCTGTGTAAAATGCACCGAGCCCCACGGCCCAGGCGAGTGCAAAATCAAAAAAGAAGAAGCAGTAACCAAGGAGAAAATATTCTGCGTTAACTGCAAAAACTACGGACACCCCGCCTCTTACAAGGGGTGTCCAAAACTCGTGGAGCTGCGCAAAAAGCTAACTGAAAAACAGAAAAAAGACAAGGAAACAAAGATAAAACGAATTGCTCAAATAAGCCGTAAATACGTCCTTGAAATAAAGTTCTCTGACGTAGTGAAACAACAAACAAAACTAAACCCAATAATCGAAAACACAACACAAATAACAAACTTAAATCCACGATCAAGCCAAAGCGCAACTACAACCGATAACACCCCCCAACAAAGCATTATAAACGTTATCGAAGAATTCAAAAAAAGCATACTACAAGCGTTAAAAGACCAACAAACGCAATTAAATGAAATAAAAAAAACACTATCGACACACGAAGAAAGGATCAGCGCCATCTTCAGCATTTTTAACAGTGCAGAAGATGAATAGCCAAAATTCGCTAAATCAACAGTTACAGTAAAAACACATAAATTAAACTTAAAACACCTGAAAATAATAGCAATAAATGCCAACTCTCTAATCTCAAACCAAAAAAGATACAGTATGTTAACCCTAATAAATAAAGAAACCCCCGACATCGTACTCGTCTCAGAAACAAAACTAAATAAAAAACACAAAGTACACTTCAAAAACTACTCCATGATAAGAGACGACAGACCGAACGCCAGCCAAGGAGGAGGAATAGCAATTGTTACGTCGCGTAACACTCTACCTAGCCGAGGCCACACACCGCAGGCAATATGGCAACCAGATGTCTTCGGATACTCCCAGCGTATCCTCCATAGATTCAAGGACCTTCCATAAATTTCATAGATTTCCTAGAAAAGGTCCTTCAAACGAAACAAACATCTGGTTCGGAGGAATTTCTAGAGACTATTGTCTACCACGGCGAAAAAGGGAAAGTTAGTTTTTGTCACGTACGCTGCAACTTTCCTCCCACTAACCATTTTCTCTCGAGGGCGGTTAAGACCCTTCGTTTAACCAATTAAAAACGAAGCCTATTCCCTCACTCTCCTAAATAACATCGGCACCAACAAATCCGATGGTCCCGTGCGCTCGACACACTCATCCTTAGCTCTCCTCCGAGACAGCATCGTCTCCCAAGAGTACTGTTTTTGCATCCTTCGAACGGTCAACATCCTTCGAGCGGGTATACACACCCGCAGATCACTCAGTCACTCATCTCGTACATACGCACCAGTGTAACTATCCTCGTTATAAGTTGTGGAATAAACGGTGAAATATAACTTACTACTGTGTCATATTCATATCAACCACCTCTGTTATCCTAACCGAAACAGGGGATCGACTACTTCGCGGCGTCGATTCACCGAATCGTAGCGAGAATTTACGCCTCTCGCTGACGCGTTTTCCTCGCGACCGCGTCTCTCCGCGAACGGTCGTAACAGCAATCCTCATAAAAAACCCCATAAAACACAAAACAATTCTAAATGACAAAATAACAAGTTTCAAAACCTTAGAAACAACGATCATAAAAATAAAAATAAGCAATAAGGAAAATTTATTCATCACTGCAGCCTACGCAACCTACGGAAACCAGAAAGAATTTAACTACGAATTCAATAATCTTTTCGAACTCTTACAGCTCAACAAACCGGAAAACTACTATATAATAGCAGGAGACCTTAACGCAAAACATACAAGCTGGAAAAACGAAATAAACAACACGAGAGGCAACTTCATTAGAAACTGCCTAGACAATAAAAGCATCCATTACAAAACAAACTTATACAGTTCCGAGCTACCCTGTTACCCAAAAGCAGGCTCATACCTGGACATATGCCTAGCAGATGCGCGACTAAAATTCCAAAACCTACGTCCAAATAACACTCTCAAAACCTTAGCCTATGACAGTTCCAAAACATACTCGAAGAAAACTGCGACCTAAAGATCTACAACAACGTCAACCTAACAAATAGACAAATCGACTCATTCATAGACGAAATAGAAAAACATACACAAATCGCTCTCCAGAAATCCGTGCTAAACATAAAACAAAAAATTCATGCGAGCACTATATCAACAATAAAATAAAAGATCTGCATCGAGATAAAAGCTACATACTCTCCAAAATAAGCAATATAAAATTTAACTATTCTTACGACAAAAGAGAAGAATTAGAATTCCTAAAGTACCTACTATACAGAATAAAAGCGCAACTGAAACAAGAATTCGCAAATTCTATAAACCATTACTGGACAAACAAAATAAAAAACATCTCCAAAAACGACTCAGCCAACATGTTCCCACAAATAAATCAAATCTTCAGACCAAAAGGACAAAGCCCCATCCCACCTCTCAAATTGCCCCCAGAAGAAACCTCCCTCATCCAAGAAGTAGGTATAACAATACACAACACCACCAAAGACACCGAGGGTAACTTCATAATAACTAAAACAACAGAAAAACTAGACAGCATTGACACCCACTTTTCCAAAATACACACACAAAACGAACACATGGGTCGAGATCAACTAAACAGAATTATCATCGCCGAAACAAACAAACTCAAAAATGAAATGGAACAAGACAAAACGCTAAACAAAACAGTCTGCACATTCTCAAACGAAAACACCGCACACAACCCCAAACAACCAGATCCAGAAATGAACTACTTCACAAATTACAATCAACTAAACACAATCTTCTCCAAACTAAACAACAAAAAATCCTCCGGCTTCGACGGCATCCCAAACATTATACTCAAGCTTCTACCGAACAAAATAAAATGGTACTACACAGTACTCTTCAACAATGCACTAAACAACACATATTTCCCCAGAAAATGGAAAAAAGCCAAACTGATAGCTATCACAAAAAAAGGCAGAGACGGCTCATCGCCCGCAAACCTACGACCTATAAGTCTCCTCCCCAACATAAGCAAAGTATTTGAAATAATCATAAACAACCCCCTAACCTCCTTCTGCACAAAAATGACATAATCACAGAAAATCAATTTGGCTTCAGGCACAAACACTCTACAATCCACGCAATAAACAAACTTACGTCGGACATCTGCTGGGCAAACGCAAAACAACGAGTAGCCGCCTGCTTAATAGACCTCGAAAAAGCTTTTGACACAGTCTGGATCCCAGGTCTCATATACAAATTGATCAAGATAAACCTTCCTAAACATCTAATTAAAATAGTCTGGGACATGATCACGAGCAGAACATTCGTAATGACCGAAGGTGCAAACTCATCAAGCAAAGAATTCTCCATAATAAACGGTCTGCAACAAGGTACAGTAAATTCCCCGCTACTTTTCAGTATTTACAATAGTGACTTACTGAACCTCTTTAATCTCAATACATCCACCCACAAACAGATGACCTAATCATCTACGTAACAGGCCGCAAAACGAAGACAATAAAAACTGAACTGCAAGAACTCTTCGAAAAAATAAACGACTATTACCACGCATGGAAACTAAAAATCAACACAAGCAAATGCGAAACCATACTGTTCGGAACCAAGTTAAGTGAAATCGGCCCAACAGAAAGAGAACACTGCAGAGAATTCCAAGTAAGAGAAAAAGCAAACAAAGGGGCACTCATACCACACAAAAACTGCGTAAAATACTTAGGAATAAACATAGACGACAAATTAAACTACAAGCAGCACACCGAAACCCAACTTGCTAAGGCCAATAAAGCATTCTGGCGAATAAAAAGACTATTTTACTCCAAACATCTCGACAGCACAGTGAAAATACTATGCTACCAAGCACTAATCAGACCAATCATTACCTACGGCAGCCCAATCTGGTACAACATATTAGCCTCCCAGATGGAAAAAATCCGCATATTCGAAAGAAAATGCATCAGGGCTTGCCTGAGCACATACAGATCCGAACACAGCGGATTCAAAAAATATGTAAAAAACAAAACAATATACGACCTAGCCAACATTCACCGCATCGACTGCCACATCCTAAAGCTAATAAGAAACCACTTCGCGCAAGCGGCAAAAATAAAAGAAAACAGCTTAGTTTTCAGCTGCCTATTTCCTAACAACGCATATTACAAAAACACTCTGACAACAGGCCACATCCCTCCAGAAGCCTTCCTATACCTAGACGAAAAAAACTACCTCCAGGACCAAAACAACATCCCAATAATATATCACATAAAAAGAAAAACAGGGATCAAAACCATACTTTACGAAGAAAACATAAATGGACAGACCGCAGACCCCGGATGGAGATACAACATGGCCCTCCCCCGGAAAGACACCAAAGACAAGCACAGAAAAAACACAAGAAAATACTGGTGGATACAGAACCCACAGCAAAATAAGAGAAAACATTAAACCAACAGAACACAACTCTGACACCGCATAACACAGGTGTAAAGTGTAAATATTGCAAATATTTGTAAATATTGTAAATACTTGTAAATAATCCTATTTGACACCCCCCCCTGCCCCATCCCTCTCATCCCCCCCCCCCTAAGTTACACAGCACCCAAAAAGCAAGCTACCGAAGCGTCCTGTTTTGCAACCAAGTTTTCAAGACAGAAAAAACAGACAAAAACAAAATCACATAGAAGCTCCGCTCCCGCAGCGGCTTAACCCTAAAAATCATATTAAACACGGAAAATGTAAAGCGCCGACACATATTATAACATGGCTACGTCGCACCGTTGCGTATCGGTACTTTTGCCTAAAACATCACTACAAAAATTCACCGTTTATTGTGAACACCAAAAGGTATTTAAAAATTTGTATGTTGGGTTCAAGAAACATCTTAAATAACAAATAACAGTCAACAAGTTGAATACAGTGACTCGACAAAATCCATTATCATACACGACAAAACGAATGGAGTCTCAGGTCGTACTCATTCGTAGTCATCTTGTATCAAACATTCATTATGTATTACATCGAAATTGTTGGATCTTGCAAATATATATAATAACCTATTAAAAGCAGCGTTATCTACAATTTAACTACCCTTATTATCCCACAAAAAATGAGGGATCGAACGATTCGTGGCGTCGATTAATCAATCGTAACGGGAATTTACGACTCCCGTTGGCCCGCTTCTTCGAGATCGTGTCTCCCCGCAAACGTGCGAAAACACACGCAGACCCGATAATTGCTTCATCCACTCTCCAGCGATATCTCGACTCTATGGAAAAGTGGTTTCATAAATGGGGCTTCAAAATTAATGAAACAAATCCTCACATGTAACCTTCACGCTCCGAAAACAAACCTGCCCCCGGGTCACCATCAACAATACAACAATTCCTAGCAAGGACATAGTCAGATACCTGGGCATGCCCCTGGACTGGAGACTAGCCTGGAAAAACTACATCACAGACAAAACGAAGCAACTAAAAGACAAACTAAAAAAATTCTGTTGGCTCACGGGCCGACGCTCCAAACTAAACACACAGCATAAAATTACCCTCTATAAGACCGTAATAAAACCTGTCTGGACCTACGGAATCCAACTATGGGGAACAGCAAGTAACTTCAACATTGAAATACTTCAACGCTTCCAATCGAAAACGCTAAGAACCTTAATAGACGCACCTTGGTATGTCATCAACGAACCAATACTCACAGTCAAAGAGGAAATAGCAAAATATAGCGACAGATATAGCAAAAGAGTCAATAAACATCGAAACTCCCTAATTACTACATTACTTGATACGTCGGACCAGATCCGCAGGCTGAAGAGTCACTACCCGTTAAACCTAAACACTAGATTTAATTAGATATTTATATTAAGTAATATTTACTTATTTATAATACTTACTTATAAATTATACTTATC
>NW_022883160.1:0-36300 GCF_011952255.1 Bombus vosnesenskii
AATTAATTTTCACTCGTTATCAAGAATCCAATCAAAATTTCTTTTTCCTAATTTATTAGTAACATTCTTAGGTAGAACTAATAATTATCGCTTCTCTTTCATAAACGATTATCAAAGCGAAAAATTAAATTCAGTCTATAGAAGAAAATGAATACAGAAGTTGAAACCCTTACCTGTCACCAAATGATTCTTCTATGTCTAATTAACGATAGTCTCACGACGTCAAAGTGAAACTCCAAACTGATCGTTTCTCGTTGCTCTTTGTTCAAAATATCGATCACGATTAATCAGGCACTACCAACCACATCCACTAATATCACTGTCAGATCGATTAACAGCAAGTTATGAAATTAGTAATTAAGGGCACCCTCGATCAAACCATTTTTCTCTCTCAACGTCACACTAAATCATGTCAAATGTATCTTTCCGTTCCAAATGTTGTCGACTAACTTCCAACGAACAAAATGTCTCAATACACTAAGTTCGATACCTTCGTGTTCTTTGTGGAGATAACCGAAGAATTTTTCCGTTATTGTAGCATTTTCGTTGCTGCTTCTTAATTTAAAAGTAAAGAAATAAAATTAGTTTGAAAAAGCAATTAAAGTAATTCACGTGGGTTTCTTTGAAGACGGCGGAAAATCGATGATAAAACGAAATAGAAATAGAAATAAAATAAAATAAAATCTGCGATTAAACGAATAATTAATACATGTTATTTTGAAAGGGAAATTGGCGATAAAATAGGCGAAAAACAGTTTCTATTAAAAAGGTTATACGAATAATCAACGCAGTTTGCTTCGAAGCAAAATTAGAATTGGCAATCGAGCGAATGATTGACGATTTATTTGGAAAAGTTAGCGGAATCAATGACTAAACAAGCGAGATTTCGTTAAACACACGATTTCCTTCGTAAAGAAAGGAAAAGTAAATTTGTTGATTACACGAATAATCGCTGCAGTTTATCTCAAAGAAGAAATAGCGCGGATGGTCAAACAGGCGAGAAACAAGGTTTCTCCGGGAAAAGAAAATAAAATAGCTGATCGAGTAAATAGTAAATACAATTTACCTTGAGAAAGAAGCAGACTCGAGCGATCAACACTGTTTCCCTCGAAGAAACGCTAAAATTAATGGTCAAACAATCAAAGTAAGTAATTTTTCTCGAGGATAAAGTAGGATCAGTAGTTAAATCAACAAGATTGGTACAGCTTCCCTTCAAGAGACACTATGATCAATATTTATACAGGCAGTCACGGAATCTCCCTTTCGACTCATCCAATCATTGAGTGAAACGATTGTATTCGATGAAATTTTCCTCGAAGATGAAGCAGAGTCGCAGATCCTTACGTAAACGACCGATCAAGTTTCCACGGCAATAAACCTAAATTCCCTGGCTAATTGAAAATATAAAGGAGACACGACCACATTTCCATTTAAAGAAATGCAATTGTTAGTTAAACAACGATAGGATTTTCTTATTCGAAAAGAGAGGAGAAAAATGTCCGATGTTCACGAAGTCTTGTACAAATATGAAGGGGAAACCGGCTCGCGTATCGCTGATATAGAAGCTTGCTTAGCGAAGACGAACACGATACTCGGTGACACGTGTTTGCCAATAAAAAAGGAGAGAATCGAAGAGAAACGGAACCACAGGAAGAAACGTTGATTGACAGTGGAACCGGCGAAACTAGAAATAGTTTGGAAAACACGATTTTCCGATCGCGAACATCGAGGACCACGTGCTCGCGTTGCCATTGATCGAACTCCATTTAGGTTTGCGGCAAATCGTCGCAACAATCGTCGACGTTGGTAGAACAGAGACACAGAGTTCTTCTGTCTCACAAAAAGCAAGGTGCATACATATGTATTTCCTTGTTTCTCCAAAGCATAGTGGCGCCACGCCGAAAACCGGTTGTCCGAAGCCAGCCATACTTTTCAATGGTGTTGAAATGAATTGTATTGTCGTCTTGTCGCGTACTAAAATTGCGATATATGGACGGTGTTAACAATTGACGTTGAAACACAACTGATTTTTGCAATTTAAATAACGGATGTATTGAAACGAATTCAGTGGATTTTTCAGGTAAATTTGTCGTTTGTTTTACCGGGTTTGATCTTGGATCGACTTTAGTATATTTTTTATATTTAATTGAAATGGGGAATTGCGTTATGTTATTTGTTGATACTCTGTAGGTTAGAAATGTTAGCATCGTTATTTTAGAATTAATATTTACAAAAGGCATAAATGTAATTGAATTCTAAAGAGGATTAATTAAGAATGCTCAAGCTTTTTGTGAGATTCGTTTTTTCTTGCAAGCTACCTCTATAAATTAGACCTCTCCTGAAGGGACACGCAGTTTCGTCAACCGGTTTCTTCTAACAAGATTCGTAGAATTAGCTTTTTGCGAAGGGACTGATTTATGAATATTGTTTCTTCTGAAAAGACTGCTTTGTTACCATAAAAAGTCAAGGACAGGTTTTCGTAGTTTATATTCACCGAAATATTCACACACACAATAATTTCGAACAGTACGATTAACAAATTACTAGATATGTCTGTACAAATTTCACCTTACGCTCGAAGATACAAGCAAAGCGAAAATTAAATTTCCAAATTCAAATATCAAGAACAGTAAATAACTATATGCAGAATATTCTTCTAGCGAAAGACAGACAGTCTCTCTCTACTCACTATGTACATACGAAGAGAAAGATACACACTACATTCCAAACACATGTCCAAATACAGGAATGACCTCGTAACTTACATAACACCACAACTGAAGAAATTACACCATATAACATTGAATGTGAGGGATGTAATATGGCACATCAATTATCGAACAAAAAGTTTCATAAAATTCAAATTAAAAGAAATATGGGATCGCGAAACACACAACGGGTGTGCATAAGTTATGTACGTAACTTCCAATTTACACACATGCAATAGGTTTAACCGTTACTGGCGTTGATAATAACAGAAGCACAGTCATGGATCCGTTACCGTGTCTAGCGTTGTTTCAACGAGTTTCATTCCCACTTGATTTAGTGTCGCTCCTAACCGCTGGTTCACGCAACAGAGAAGGATAAAATGAACCACGACAGATATACAATTACATACTTACGTACTATATGGTTCAAAGTCTATAAATAATATTGTAGACGGTATAATTAGAGGCCTTCTGTACTATTTCCGCACGCAGTAACGTCCTAAACGTATACACGGAAAACTTTAAATCGTAGCACAATTGAAGCCAGAAGAAATTTTAAAGTGAGCTAAAAAATGAAAAAACAAGCCGAAGATTCAAGAATAACAGAATTACACTGGAAACTCTATTTGGTGGGGGGAGGGAGGGGGGTGCGTTTGAAAATCGATCGCGTATTACGCGGTAGGTAGTAGTTGACTGATATGATTGGAGTAATAAATGTCATTACGGATTATTTGATATCACTGTAACTTTTTGAATAAAATTCAATGTCAAGATTTATTCATTATCGATACTTATCTTGTTTACAGTAGATTGTAGAATCGAGATATTCTGTTCGTAATTTTTTATGAAAATGTTCTTCGCTTTGATGAAGAATTTTTATTTTTAAAATGATATAAATGTGATATCTCGACGATATAAACGATGCTTTTCTTTATCTGTATATAAACCAAGCAACTTCTAGTTTTATAGATTTTTACACAAAGTTCGTCAAAATCATACGTAAGAAATATTTTCTTTAGATCTTGTACCGATTTACTGAATTACATATAGTAAATCATGCTAATATTTAATAACTAAATATAACTAGATATAAGTAATTATATTAAATAACAAACGGGATCACAATATTGTTTATGGGTACAGAGACCTTAGAAAAATTATGATCGTAGTCACGTAATTACATTGGTTCCTCAAGAATCCTGTCTACCTTGATAGATCATTAAGCAACGTGACTGGAATCGCATTGCGTCGTCGAAGGAAAATTTTTTATCTTTACTTTGTTGTATGAAAATCCTTTCACTGACTGTGTAGAGGTCGGACTGAGGGAAATCTGTGTTCGCTTCTGGTTTCCATAACAGTAGAACGATGGATCTTGAATAATAGATACATTTCTGTTATGTATTATAAACACGTAACTAAAGAGAATTCCATAATATTACCCAAAAACAGTTCATTCAATTTTAATTTCTGACTAGAAGAGACGAGAAATTTGCTAATGGAAAATTTTCATTTTTAAAATGCTTTACATTTATTAATACTCTTTTTTCGAAAACGATACTTATCGTACCATCTAATACTCGAAGATCAAAGCCTATCACAGTTTTCTGTTCCATCTTTTTTAAATGCTTAAAATATTAAACCTAAATTTAATATTTTTTATCATTTTATTAACACGAAATCTGTTATTAATTATTTCCTGTAATATTGTACAAATATTTCAGTCTTCATTTTGCCATACTAATACATAATGATCGTGATCTATCTTGATCATCTATCTTTTCCAAACTGATAATGTATTCCTTCATGGAATTTACCAGTTTCACTTCCTTATTGTTCATTTATCACCTAGTATCGGTAACAGATTATGTTATACGTGTTTCGTCGGCAAAACAAACAGAACTAAAGTAACAATGCGATTATGGCTGATTTCAGACAATCTGCGGCATTAAATTTTCTCACGTTGTCTCGTAACGATCGTGATTTTCCTTCTGATCCTTCAGATTAAACGTCCTTGAACATCGTTAACTAAATCATGAATTTATAACGAACCCCATTTTTCATTATTTTTTAACAAGATTCCAAAAGATATGAAAAGTAAACAAAACGGAGAGTTTATCTGAACATAATATTTATCGAATAAATCGAAATTTTATTACACGTATTTAAATATTTAAATAATCTATCATTCGAGTGTGTAATTTGTAATTATAAAATTTTATAATTCGTAAACTCGTAGAAGGCAATTAAAACCTCATGAATACACAAGTGTGTGTCACTTCATGTATGTACTTGTTGTATCGGGTATTTATGACATTCAAATAATAATATCTACATTTAGCTTTCGAAAATTAACTTGCTAATACGAAGCGTATTTACCTTCATATTTTATAATAAACTTAATTATTTCGTTAGCAATGAAACATATGCAGAAATGTAAAAAATCGTAGACAAATATAATGTTCCTAGATTTACTTAACTTCTTAATTTTATTTACAATGATTATTGTAACGAAGTGTCTTGAAGTGGCAATAACTCAAATTTAATCCAGTTTTTACGAACACATAATCAAACTCGAATTTTATTCTTTAAGATATAGTTCATTCGAGTAACTCTGAAACGTAATTAATTAAAGCTTAGAAACGAAAGATTAAAAACATTTAATCCTCAATGGTGTATCTATTCCACTCTATATTAATATTAAAAAAACATACAAATCGGCGTCAAAAGATGTCAATATTTACAATCATAAAAATCGCCACGTTAAATCATCTTTTCATCTACTAATCCCACTCATAACAGCACACTCATCAAACAAACTATCAATGATCGCAAACGAGTCACAATGCCTTTCACATTTTACGTAAGCAAAAAAAGAATACAACGATCGTGATAGAAACTTTACAAGTGTCCCATTTACATATGTGCGTGTCTGTGTCAAGACTGCAATCAGTAAGATTAATCTCGTCTGTCGTCGACAACATGCTTCTCCGCAACTTTACTAGTTGGCACCGAATAATGGTACAATCGTCTCGTAACATGTATGATTGATAACTCGTCACGCTAGAGGGGCATATTCATTACTCGTCGCTTCAGATTGCATCACGTTAATATTAATTAGTGACAGAAACTACGATAAAGGTCGCGAACTCTCGTATGTTGAACCTTAACATTGGGGCAGTGAACGATATTTATGGAGTAGAGATGATATAGCACTGCACGTATGTAGCTGTGCGCATAGCATCGGATTCCATTGACTGTTAAGGGAATTAAAATGAGAAGAGAGAAGAATTTTCCATAACGATGCTACTAAACGGTATCGAGAAGAATCATTTCGTCGATGGTCTACAATAAAAGATTATAATACGTACTTGAGGCGGATAAGTCTCCTACGTGAAAATTACATTGAAGAAGAAGAAGAGAAAGAGAGCGATATAGAAACATGCGTTCCTTCAAGAAAAAAGAAGAAAAAAACCGACTAGATGAAGTAAGTAGTTCGCAAAAATATAACGTATCGTACCTTCGTGACTTTCCATACGAAAGTCGTATTCAGCTCTCCGCGGCTCACCGAATTAAAAAAAAATCGTGTTTGTAAGTGTGCTTTAGATACCGAAAAAAACAAGTTTTAAAAATCATGTGACAAGCGCATTTTTAAATCTGAGACGTTATCCTCTTTTGTTCTCCCGCCCCTGCCTTTTCTACGCCCGTCGAGATCGAATTCTCGCGATATTTTGCAATTCGTAGCTGCCTCTTTGGCACGAACAATTAATGTCACGTTTTTAGAGGATTAGACGCTGAAACTATTAAGAGCTGCTCGTCAGAATATTCCTTTTAATCTTTCACACGATGTAAACTTCCGTGGTAATCGACTTTGAAGTTTATTATCTCGTAATCTTTTCATCGAATTTTAATCCTTTTAGGCTTAAATCTGCCGAGTTTCTGAGCACTGCGTACACATGCAAGCAAAATTTCTCCGAGAAGCGGAAAACTTCGAAATTTTTGTATTTATCTATAACGGCATTGTTTTGCATTTGTATTTGTATTTATCTAAATTTCAAGAATGTCTGAAAGTTGCGAAAATTAAGACATCGATATTTTCTTGGTTGCTTGTGGTAGCTGGTATGGCAAAGTAAGTGTACGAAATTTCTGGGATCTATGGGAAAATTCTCGTTTAGCAGTTACGCGTAGGAAAACTTTCAGAAGCAATCGTAATTAACAAATTGACAGTGGAAAAAGTAATTGGCCGATCGCGAATGGTTTTTCCACGCTTATTATAGCTTTAAATCGCGTTACATCTACAATTAGTCTTGAATTGTACCTCCGTAAAAACAAAAACATGTTTCTCCACTGTAACAGCACGAACGACTCCCACGCATACGTCGAATACTCGCTGCGATTCGAATTCCAGGTATTTGTAGCTCGACGATATTTCTCGAAACACTCTGAAATTGGAATATTCTTCGCGCATTTCTAAGATTCTCCAAGAAGAGATTTCAAGCACTTCTAGGGAGAAATTTCTTGGAAGATTATCTCTGTACTCTTTATGAACATAACGTGAACTTGGCATTATAATATACAGCATGTTGAATGCTGAAATTATCGATTTTATATACAGATTGTTACGACCGTTCGCGGAGAGACGTTATTGGAATAAACTGTGATTTATAACTTGTTATATCGGTGTCTTATTCAATTCAATAACGCACACAAATACAAAGGAAGGGTATTGCAGATTTATGGAGATTATGGAGAAAGATATTAAATTTGTCAATAAATGCTTTGTTACAGTTGGTACGACCGTTCGCGGAGAGATGCGGTCGCGAGGACGCGTCAGCGAGAGGCGTAAATTCTCGCGACGACTATGTTAATCGACGCCGCGAAATAGTCGTTCCCCTGTTTCGGTTAAGACAACAGAGGTGGTTTAATGAATGTAACACTGTATTAACAGGTTAACATAGAATGATATATTTTACAATAATATGATGAATATGTTACAGAAATTTGACTCGACTTTACGATATCTCTAGATAAATTCGTTTGCTCGTCAGATTTGTCGAAGTGTCACGTTTGACTCGTCAGAAGGAACTGATCCCCTTCGATTATTCCTTTGTCTCATTTGGAAGATAACCCCCACTATGCTCGGGTCACGCCACCGCTCGCGCCTATGATCACGTATGCCTCTTCTTGCGTGAAAAACGTAACGGTCAAAAATCGACGTTTCTAGAGCTCGCTGCTTGGCAACAACTATGCTCTCGTCGATACATTGTATATGATCCGACGGGCAGATAGGGCGGTCTGCCTGCGACACTGTAGGGCCGCGAGCGACGGTTAGAAAATACAGCCTGTGGTAAGCCTCGTGGCGTAACACAGATTTTACGTTAATTTTATTCGAAAGATTTAGGTCAAATTTTTCCTTCGAAGAAGATTTTTCTGTCTTCAAAAGCGATTTTCCATCATTAATCGAAATATCATTTTTGCAATGGCTTGCTAGTGGGATTACGTGTTAAAACGTTCAGCTTTAAAGAGGATTATCTCCATCTCGGCGAGACTAGGCTCTCTAAAAATTGATGAATCCTGTACAGACAATATCTATAGTAAGCAACGCGTCGTCAAAACTTCAAAATATTATTACCCCGCTTTTACGTCGCAGATGTCGACAAAAATATTAATGAGATTTCCTAAGATAATCTCATACTTATTTGTATCGTTAATTCAATCGACTAAGGAACAAGTGGTGAAGAACTATTAGCAGAATCCAGGGAAGATTTTACTGGCAAGTTTTATTACAAAACATCTAAGAACGATTTACATCATAATAAAAATAATCGCGCTATCTCGTCGCGTGACATGCGCACGAGGTCTCTGCGATTGCTAATCGATCTACAAATACTTACACGTACATATGTACAAAACTCGTGGCCATACACCACGTTGTCCATATTATTTTCATCTCGTTAATATATTTTGTATATTTATGATGTTATTATTTTACTAGTATAACGATTATTGCACTATATTCTATAAGATGGAGCTTTTGTACGAACAATTTCAGGAACTTTTATAACAAAGGAAAGTACTAATTTTTAACATTAACTACCCACGACAATTTACGACAATTATTTTAACCTACGTTCTTACTCTAATTTTTATTCGCTCGCCTAATGATTGAATTTTTAATCGATCATTGTTGATGAAAAATTGCGATGATAATTGCATTGCGGATCTTTATGCAAATGCATATTTTCGTGGATACAATAATACAATTGAAAGATTTGATACAATCGAAAGGACTTGGGCAAAAGTATGTTTCTATCCATTAAATATCATCGATAGTGCTGTACTTTTGGATATTTTACAAAATTTTGCGTCATACGCATTCTATAAATTTTCGTATCTTCGAATCACCCATAATTGCATAAAAATCCGCTGTTTTGTGATAATGAATATTAATGACGGTGGAATTTAAGATTCCTGGATTCAGTAACTTGTCTTACTCTAATACATGTATTGCACGTTTTTGGAAGACTAAAGATTCTTTGCTCGAGATCAACGCGTCAAATATTGTACTTCGTGGTGAACGTTTCGCTACAGCCTTTCGACCTCTGTGATCGAGTTTTCGCTTTTCCTCGATTTTATACTCGATCTCCGTAGCATGCTACTCCTTAAAGGTTCACCGCGAAGCGACGCTATTGTCACGTAAAATAACAAAATAAAAAAAGGAATTTGAGGTAAAAAATAAAAAAAGAAAACTTTATTTTTTTCTAACATCAATACACTTTACAATCTACTTCCGAACTCTAGGCGTGACTTTCTAAGACTGACTCTTATGATTTTACTTTCGATCGGATCCGATTACTTTCTTTTGTCATCCCTCAACATCCCCACCGTCCATGCATTTGCTAGGCGTCCGCGATCGTTGCCACGTGCTCTTTCTTCTAGAACCTTCGGTGGAAGGACCGTTGGGATGTTGATGGTTCATTAGGCACTTCAGCGATATACATTGTCGCCGAGTGCCGCCACATCTTTATCTCTATCGTCAGTCCGTCGGATTTGAAGTATGCCGGTCGTGACATACCCCCCTGGTTAGATTGATCTTGGTCCTCTAAGATCGTAGTAGAATGGAATTATTTAAATGTAGATCAAAGGATATGTTTACGCTTTTTTTTTCAGGGATCGCTATGAATTGATTTTCTGCATGTGATGGTACAAAAGTTATTTCGTTAATCTTAAATATAGCAATTTTACAATATTTGTTAGTGTTCGAGAAGCTAATAATTTCAGAGGCGTAATCATGTTGTAGTTTTCGATCGTGAATTGGTTGGGTTTGTATACAAAGCGTAATTCCTATCCCGTGAATTTAAGGCAACTAATTAAGGGTATTGTTACTAGTGCTAGGGTCAGCATTATCCTGAAAAAAGTACGCTTTCAATCGGTTACCATGTATCTTTTTCTTAGCATTGTCGATAGAAATAATGTAATAAGGAGTTTTCACATCGTTAATCCTGTAGGGTCCTAACCATTCAATGTCCAACTTATCTCTTTTATGGTCGTTGTGAATTAAAACAAAGTCTCCTTTCCTAAACACAGTCTGAGTTTTAACAATCTTTCTTTCTTGGTCTCGCTTGTATCGTTGCTTATTCTGAATAAGTGTTTTGTGAGCTGTTTCCCAATATTTATTCAACTGTTTTTGCCAAAGTGAGTACATATCATCATAGGTAAGTGTGGTAAATTTGGATATTGCGGAAGGTAAGTTAGCTTTTCGCCCAAAGGTCAATTCAAAGGGAGAGAATCCTGTTCCTTCATGTTTCGCGGTGTTGTACCCTAAACAAATGAAATTAAGTACTTCATCCCATTCTTTGTCATTGTCGTGTAATGCAGTACGAATTAAATCTTTAACTGAGGCATGCGTTCTATCGAGGGATCCGTTACTTTGTGGGTGAAATGAAGTTGTTTTGATGTGTTTGATTTTAAAAGCTTCTTCAAATTTCGTCATTAAATCACTAACAAAATTTTGTCCCTGATCTGTTAGGATCGTTTTTGGTGCCGAAAATATGTAAATATAGTGTTCAATGAGCGCGTTAATTATGGATTCAGTTCGTTGCGTTTTAAGGGGAACTAGTATCAGATATTTCGTAAGTTCATCGTGTATTGAAAGTATGTATTGGTTTCCGCGTTTGGTTTTCGTCATCGGTCCTATGATGTCCATAGCGATTTTGTCGTTAGAGTTAAGTGGCGTGTCTGAGATTTGTGGGGATTCTTTGGGTCTGATACGTGTTAGTTTCTCCTTTCGACACGTGTCGCATGTTTTCACAAAGTTTTCTACTCTTTCTAAAAGTCCGGAAATTTTGAATTTATCCTTGATCCGTTGATACGTTTTCTGTATCCCTAAATGTCCTACGGTGTCGTTATGGTTTTCCTTTATTGCTTGTATTATTTCGTTTTCGTCTAGTTTTTAGATGGGATTAGGTGCATAAGTAATTTTCTTGTACGTGTCGTTAAAATATATTAGCATGAGTTTAATCTGTGTTTTCTCTAATTCAGTGAAGTCGTTACTTCCTATGCCGATTTTTGTTGTATCTTTAAGAATTTTGTAAAGTCTTCTGATCCAAAGTGTCTCGTCGTATTCTCCTAAGTCGTTTCGAGTTAATTGGTAAAATGTTTGGTCATTTGGTTTAATTTCTAAGAGTTTCGGATTCTCGTTGTTGTCTTTCCATGCGTTGAATGAATTAGTGTGATCAATTACTAGGTCGAGGTTAACTACTTCGTCGCGAGTTACTGCGTGAACTCTAGATAAAGCGTCTGCAGCTGTGTTATCTTTACCCTTTGTATATTCGATTTCATAGTCATATTCTTCGAGTCTAAGTCTCCAACGAATCAGTCTGCTAGAAGGGTCTTTGCAATTGCGTAGCCACTTAAGAGCTTGGTGGTCGGTTCGAATAATGAAGCGTCGTCCTAACAAATATTGTCTTAATCTTTTCACGGCCCATACGATGGCTAAGAGTTCCTTTTCTGTCGTGGTATAGTTTCGTTCGGGTGGATTCAGTGTTCTTGAAATGTAACAACAAGGATGACCGTCTTGCGACAGTATTGCTCCTAGTCCTTCGTTACTTGCGTCGGTAGTTAAGGTAAAGGTTTTGTTAAAGTCTGGATAAGCTAATATTGGGAAATTACAGAGTTTGTCTTTTAAAGTATCAAAGCTAATCTGGTGTTCGTCAGTCCAATGGAATGGTGTGTCCTTTTTTGTTAAATCTGTAAGGCTTTTCGCGATTTTGGAAAAGTTTCGAATAAATTTGCGATAATAACCTGCTAAACCTAAGAATGATTTCACGTCCGTGGCATTGCGGGGTAATCGAAAGTTTTTTACAGCGTCTAATTTCTTGGGGTTTGGTTTGACTCCTTCGGATGAAACTACATGGCCTAAGTATTCTAATTCCGGTTTTACGAATTCACATTTGTCCGGTTGCAATTTAAGTCCTAATTCTCTGAGTCTCTGAAATATTATCGCGAGGTTTTCGTTATGTTCTTGAATCGTTTTTCCGAATATCACTATGTCATCCAAATAAACAAAGCAGTATTTTCCTACAAGTCCAGCTAAGGCTCTGTCCATTAATCTTTGAAAGGTAGCGGGTGCGTTTTTAAGTCCGAATGGCATTCGATTGAAATGAAAATGCCCTTGCGGTGTCGAAAAAGCGGTATATTTTTTAGATTTCTCGTTCATTGGAATTTGATGGAATCCTGAGGATAAATCAAGCGCCGAAAAGAATTTTGCGTTTCCTAGTTGTGTTAAAATGTCGTCTATATCAGGTAAAGGGTAAGCGTCTTGTTCTGTGAGTTCATTTAGTTTCCTGAAATCGATAACTATCCTCCATTTCTGTTTTCCTGAGGCGTCTAATTTTTTCGGAACTACCCATACCGGAGAGTTATAAGGGGATTCGGATTCTTCTATAATATTTTTCTTCAACATGTCTCCTATTTGTCGCGAAATCTCGTCACGGTGACATTCCGGTGGTCTATACGATCGTGTGTTAATAATTTTGTCTTTGGTTAACGAAATTGTGTGCTGAGTTAAATTAGTACAGGGTAAAAGATCGGTTTCTAAATTAAAGATGTCAATATAATGAAGGATAATCTTTTCGATGGATTCACGGATTGGTTTTTCAATGTGATCTGTTCTCACTAGGCTTTTTAGTTTTGATACGTTGGAAAAGTCATGAGAATTTTGAATATTGCTAGAAATTTCAACGTTTTGCTCACCAGTGTTGATAAAACATACTTTAGTTGGTTTGCCTTCCAAATAGATTGTTTGAACTCTGTTTTCTCCAGGAGTCAAATGTATTGGTTTCTGAAATAAAATGGTTTTGTCGTTTAATCGGATTTTGTCATTGGATATTGAATAGTTATACTTCTCTAAACATGGTAGCCCAATGATTCCGTCTTCGATAATAGGGAAATTGTTCGGTACTATGTGAAAAATGTGATTTTGTCCAAAAATTCGTTTCGTTACGTATTCGTTAGTTTCGTATTTGTCTCGTCCCATAGAAAATTTTTGTTTAGGCCCTATTTGTATCGCGTTGACAGTTTTGTTACGTTTCACCAGGTTTATCCCTGCTCCTGTGTCGACCAGAAATACTCGCTCTTCGGTTCGGGTTGACAAAGGTATTGCGAGTAATCTTCCCGTGGCGATGTTGACTCGTATGTCTCGTACGGTTCGTCCATCTCCTGGTTCGATGTTGTTTCTTGTATTTCGTCCCATTCCTGGACTGCCTGAATCCTTGCGGGTGGTCGATCGCGCTGGCTCGGTGGTAGAAAATTTTGACACTTGTTGGCAATGTGTCCCAGCTTTCCGCACTTGAAGCACTTCATCTGCGCGCGTTCAGCAGGTGATCTATTTTCTACTTGGTTAAATGTAGCAGGTTTCTGAGCTACTGGCGTGTTAGGCGATCTTGATGGTACATTAGATCGTCTTACCTGCATATGCTGGTTGTCGGGGCGATTACTAACCGAAGGTAAGCGATTACATGACCAATTAGGTTGTCGTTCTTCTCGCAAGTAGCGTTCTACATCGGCTGCCTTTTTTTCAGCTTCCGGAAGATTCAAGGGTTCACTGCTTAATAGTATTCGCCCTATGTCGCGTCTGAGTCCCTTTAGGTACACACGAACAGTCTTCTTCGTGATTTCTTCAGTCATAATTTTACGTGTTAGTGGTTGTGGGTACTCATTGGTTACTGCGTACAGCAAACGGTTGAGTATTTTTCCAAACCGAATATTAAAACTTTGCACTGATTCCTCGCGTCCCTGTCTCAACTCTCGTAATTGTTCTTGGTACTCATCCGAAGTCACTTGTGCTGCTAAGTTATTTCTCAGTGCGTCGTACAGATCACTGTAACACTCAATAGGAATGTTGCAAATACTTTGAGCTGTTTTCCCCACGATTTTTTCCACTTTTATTGCTTTTAGCAATAGATCTTGCTCCATACAGCGATCCTTCATACTTCTCACTTCTTTGATGAAGTCTTCAACTCCTACATCATCATCTCCGTTGAGCGTTGGGATGTAGCGTATTGCATCCTTAGCTCGTAGAGTGGGAGGAGCGGGCGGAAAATAGCCTCTTTCTTCCACCTCGGGTTGTTCGATGTCGAGGTGGACAGGTGGGGTGTCTGGAGCTGCTAACCCTGACAGTTTGCGTGCTTTTGCCATATTCATGGTGCGATTGATTGCTGTCGATGCACTTTCAATGTCTTCGGTGATAATGGAAGCAAATTCATCGGTCGCAGGGGATCCGAACCCAGTCCGTAGCGCTGCGACGGTTTTCCCGAGATTCTCGATTTCTGCTGCCCTGTGTCTGTTCTCTTCGTCATTTTGCATAGACAAACGTAACATTTTCTCTCGTAAAAGGGCAATGTTCTCGTTCTGTTTTTGAATACTGTCCCATATTGCTCGCAACATTGGGTCAGTTGAGGTTGAAGTTTGAGATTCGTTTGCCTTAGACATTATTGCGCTGATTTATAATTTTCAGACGAAGACGAGTCTTGGCTACTGAAGCTAAATTTTCTTTCACGGTAACGTACACAGGAATTCAGTTTACCTTTTATTGTTACTTCACTTGGTTCGTGATAGTTACTTTGTTGTTGCGGATGACCGTAGTCCCAAATAATTCGATCTTCCGTAGATGATGAATGTCTTTTGGTTTCCGAACAAACACTTTTCACTATCCTGGCAGGATCGCCAAAATGTCACGTAAAATAACAAAATAAAAAAGGAATTTGAGGTAAAAAATAAAAAAAGAAAACTTTATTTTTTTTCTAACATCAATACACTTTACAATCTACTTCCGAACTCTAGGCGTGACTTTCTAAGACTGACTCTTATGATTTTACTTTCGATCGGATCCGATTACTTTCTTTTGTCATCCCTCAACATCCCCACCGTCCATGCATTTGCTAGGCGTCCGCGATCGTTGCCACGTGCTCTTTCTTCTAGAACCTTCGTTGGGATTTTGATGATTCATTAGGCACTTCAGCGATATACATTGTCGCCGAGTGCCGCCACATCTTTATCTCTATCGTCAGTCCGTCGGATTTGAAGTATGCCGGTCGTGACACTATCCTCAATCAATGTTGATTGATTGTTGAAGGATAATGTTATCCTTGTGCCGGAATATAAGTTCTCATTCGTCCATGCGTGGCCTATCTGTGTGCGTCTGGAACAATGGCAGTGTCCCGTATCCCGTGCGATATATCAGAGGCCTGTCTAGTGTTTCTTCTCACGCGGCCTGGAGGACGAAACTCAAAAATTCACGTCCTGTACTTGACGTGCAAGCGTTCACCGACCGCGTGTCCCGTTTTTACCGATCAAACACGTGTCTGCAATCACAATACGATACTGTATGTTGAGATGTATCCGCAAATGCGTATGTTTCGTGACGCGAACCTTGAAAATGAAAATTACACTTTCGTTTATTCCTCGAGCGTCGTGCACGCAGGAAATCGTATAATAATTTTATTAGTAAGATTTTTTTTATATAGACTACTGTTACGCCACGAGGCTTACCACGGGCTGTATTTTCTAACCGTCGCTCGCGGTCCTACAACGTCGCAGACGGATCGTCGCGGCTGCCCGGCAAACAAACATTGTAGTGGCAAGCGCGTGGTTCATTAAGCAGGGCGACCTCCAGAAACGTCGACTCGTGGCCGTTATTTTACCTCGCGTAAAAGAATGTGGCGTGATCCGAACGTAGTGGGGGTCGCCTTCCAGAAAAAACGAAAAAAATCGAAAGGCGTTCAGAACTTTTCGAGAAGTCAAACCGTCAACACATCTGATACGTCGCGCATTACTTATCAATCAAAACGCAGTTACATTTTTTTTGTTCCTTTTATATCTTTCTAGTTAATAAGTTGTTGAAATAAACATTAATTTATTTGTGTTAATTCTGTGGAATTTCATTGAACTACCCTTATTATCATAATCGAAATAAGGGGATCGATCAGTTCGTGGCGTCGATTATTTAATCGTAACGGGAACTTACAACTCTCGTTGACGTGCTATCTCGCGATCGCGTCTCTCCGCGAACGGTCGAAACGCCTATTTTTTAATGAACGACGTCTCCCACTAGAGACTTTCTCTCGAGAGCGGCTAGCATCCTTTTCTAACCACCGATATACAAATTGACCAATTAGCAGCAATGCCAATTTCCCTTACTTTCTGAACGAAGGTTGTCCTCGACGAATCCGATTTTTCCTCTGCAATATTTTTAAAGCTACACATTTCGAATTTTCCAATTATGCCGAAACAATTGCGTGAACCACTCTATATATTCCATACAATAAACTATTTTTTGCGTTTTAAAGTAGTTGAATATTTTATTAAAATACTCTGAGCAATTCTCAGGTTTCTGTGAAAACAAGATAACCCAAATGTAGTTGTGTTTCCTTCAGAATTATGCAGATTTTATTTGAAATATGTGAGGTGTAAGTGACCCCGACGTGATCGAGCTAATGAGATTTCAATTATCGTGATTCCGGGTGCGCCTACGATATGTCAAACAAGAATAAAACAGTTACGACCAGTGAAGAAGATAGTGCTATGGTTCTCCTTACTAGAGAGATAGCTCGCGGCGGCGAGCATCGCGGTCGATGAAGAAAAATCTACCGCCCTCCAAGGGTGTCTAGAACCTGAGTACTTAGAGCGAATCGAGGACATAGCGTTGAATCCCCCGGCCACCACAATATGATAAACTCAAGGACGAAACACTTCTCTCTCCTTTTCCTTTATTTGTCGGCTCTACATCCATCCCCCTTGCTTACTCAAGTTGTTGTTTGTCTATATACGATTCAGCAGCTATGGAACCACATATGGGCAAGATGGATTGACAGAAAGGAAGCGGAGGATTTTCGCGACGGAGGATGTAATTGAAGGATGAGCGTTGTAATGAATTGGTTTTGGTTTATAAATATATTTGTTATGTTCTTGCAGCACTTCTTCTTTGCATTCTCAAGTCCCTTGGACGGCCTTTAGGAGAGAACAAAGACACAAATGATAATTGTAGCTGCTGGCTGTAGATGTCGCTGCTAGGGTACTGCTGTATTTTCTTTTCATTTAAGAATCGTGGAAGAAAAATCGGACTACGGTCGCCGGGATTTAAGAACCCAGATCCCGAACGTTCGTAACTTGAGGCGCTAACCACTGCGCTGCCGTTGTCTGGTATTAGTTAGTGTCGAGTTGTCGTATTTGTGCTGTCGAGTGCCGCCACATATGTATGCATTTATGAATTGAGTGGTTTACAAGTAATTACAATCGATATACATTACAAGTAATTACAATTTATTACAAATGACTCGCTGTGCATATTACTATAACAGTCAGTACTAATTCTATAGATCAGCAGCATTATAACTTTCCAATAAACAACCAAAAATCACGTCGTTGAATAATAAATGCATTCACTGTAGAACGAAATTATTATTACGAATATAAGAGAAACGATTTAAAAACCATGTATTTTTTCATTTAAATTATTTGCATTTGCAAAGGGAGATACAAAATTTTAACAACGTTGCAAATTATAAAGAATCAAATTACAGTTTCGTGTTTAAGTTATTGTTCAGAGTTTGTTGGAATACAACGATATTAATCGCATACAGATGAGGTGATTGATCGAACGGATTCTTTCCTTCGTTGTTCAGCGATATCCTCATTAGCGTGCGTTCGTGAGATGTACCACGGCGGCTAGCACGTGCATGCTCTTTCGAGAATTCGGCGGAAGAAGCGTAGGAATATGGATGGAACATTCCCGATGGGCACGTCGAGAAGCTACTAGAAGGTTCTGCGGCACATGTAACGCCACACAGACACCCACACAGGTCACACTCATTACTGCATAGAGAGTGGGGTTCAAAACCTTTTCAAGGGCCATGGGTCACTAAGCCAGTCAGTCTGTGTCTGTGTCTGTGCCAGTCAGTCAACTGTCTACATTCCAGAACACACACACTTATAATTCCTGTAATAATTGTTTAATAAATATCACATTATATTGTTTCAACACAAACATTGTGTCTTCCACAGATTATTAATCTTAATTCCAAGATTAAATTCTAACAGAGCTTCCTAATAATTATGGTACAATTGGTAAAATGATGATTTTACATGAAAAAAGTAAAAAATATATTAGATAATTGAAATAACGCGATATAAATATAATTGAAATAACATCAGTAAGAACGGATGTTTTAAGCTTTCGATTTTGAGAAAACAGGGGATGAATATGTTTAGTTAAAAAGCAATCCGTGTTTATTCGAGCATTCGCGGAGAGACGCGATCGCGAGAAAGCACGTCAACGGGAGTAGTAAATTCCCGTTGCAATTAAATAACCGACGCCACGAACTGATCGATCCCCTGATTTCTGTTACGATAATAGGGGTGGTTCAATGAATTTAACACTGTATTAACAGGTTAATATAGCTTGTATATTTAAAAATAATGAATGTAATAATAAAAACGTCACAAATTATTTAGCGATAAATACAGTTGATATGTTATAGGAATTCGACCCGACTTTGCGATATCTCTCAATGAATTCGTTAGACTAAGCAGTTTATAACGTTTGACTCTTCAGAAGGGACCGATTACTCTTCGATCCTTTTCGTTGTCTTGTCTGGAAGACGACCCCTACTACGCTCGGATCACGCCACCGTTCGCGCCTATGATCACGTATACCAGCTTCTTTATGCGGATAAAATAACGCACCGAAGGCGAATAAATGTTTCTGGAACTCGCTGCTTGACGACAACTATGCGTTTATCGCTACTTTGTGTATATCTCGACGGTCATGTAAGACGATCTGTTTGCGACGGTTAGGAACACGGCCTATAGTAAGCCTTGGGGCGTAATAAACGGAGAGAATAGAATAATCTACAGAATTATCAACGGTGAAGTATATAAATATACTAACGACTCAGAAAACATAATTGAAGTGAGTTGCTCAGATATGAAATTATTGTTAATAACTAAAAGAATAATAGTACAAGTTAGATTAGCAGAGAGACAAACGTGATTGTGCAGTGAGTCTAGGAAACAGGATAAAATATAAAACAAATAAAAATGGAATATGCAATACGTCCTATCCAAGAAGATTGGATACCAACTAATGCATAATGAAAGAATGTCCGCAATATTTGGAATTAAGAACAAAATTCTTAAAATAAACAACCACCATCTTTATGAACAGAGAAAATTGATTATTGAGACTAAAGAATTTTATTAAAAAACAACATGACGCTCAGAGCATAATAACTGAAGTTATAATAACCTGAGCACAACTCAAAAACTTAGCTATGACCCTTTTGTAATAACTAACAAACAAACATTTCAAACTTAATTAATTATAAACAAGCTACAGATAATTTGAAGTTAGATATGAACAAGCTTAATAACAAAATTACATAAATAGAATTTTTCTTATTTAAATGCGACAGTTCGTAGTACAAAACAAATTTTGTTCGGGAATAAGGTTTTCTGAAAATTTCCAGCGAAAATTTTTGCAAAAATTTCCTAAAGGAATTATAATCTATGAGATAAATGAAATAAAAATACAAAAACCAACTGATATTAAAAGAAGAATGATTATTTTACAAGATAATATGAAACTGTGTAAGGGATTACATATGTAACATATTGTCCCGATGTACACATATTTGCGAAGCGACTTACTACCCTGTATATTCCAGAAACTTCTTAGTTTGCCCCAGCCTTAGCAATTTGAAACTATTTTATTAAAATTAAGAATTTTCCACATTAGATCGAACGCACTTCTAATAGGTACCAAACAGTATATATATATATAGCAAGATTTCACATATCTCTAAATTATTCACAGAAAATTAATACGGCACATAAATTAGACTTCGGATTGTAAATATTAAGAATAAATAACCGATACAGTCTCACAAAAATAGAAGGATAAAGATAGAGATAAGGGATCAAAAACAACAGTTATATTTCAAATTTGTATGAAAAGCCCTTAAGAAAATAAGTTCCTCCTTAAATTGAAAACAGTTATATGTATAGAAATCAAACTTGCGATAAAAGTAAAAAAGATAGAAAATAAGAAAATTGTATTTGTTTTTATGACTCACTTTTACATGTAGTATAATTTCCACCGCTATTTTAGCATAGAACGCTATTTTCAAACACGAACTGTTCCAACTCGATAGTCCCTTGCTTTATTGTAAACGGAAAATTCTTTCGTGTTCTCAACCAAATTTATCAAATTCCAGCAATGACACATGCTATGTGATTGTCAGTAGAACATGGAGAAATGTTTCCAGTAAAGTTTCGAGCGACTTATCGCCGATTTTCAGGAGACACTGCGACGATATCGCGTGTACAGTGCTTCTATCGGTGTTGATGCGCTTTAATACATAGTGCAAGAGAACACTGATAAGATTTCCCAGTGGGCCTGTAAATCCTTATAGATCACTCAAAAATATATCATATTGTTTGTTTCAACTACTAGCAATTTAAAACGTCGTCTACATATATTTAGAAAGTTAGCAAAGACATATATTTGTTCCTGAGCATGATTTCTATCAGTTGAGCGTTGTAGCAAAATGTCCGATACAATTTAATGTTGAATTTGTTTTTTTTTTTTAGGCTAGCTTGATTGGATTACAGGTAGATTTAAACGATCCGTGTGTTGCATCTCCAAGGCATCTTCGACTCATCGATACGCAGTGATACCCGGCAAACTTCTAGTGGACAAGCGACGTTGCTTGCAGGCAGTTTATATACATGTTTTGGCATGTGTTGTCGGCAGGCAATGTCTACAGACGCCTGTAGTCCGCCCGTACGCGCCTTAAGTTTCACTGACAGACATTGTCCGCCGATTACTACGACATCTGTCTGTGGACAATAGGCCGTCAGTGTGGAGTTATCTTTACCCGAATAATTTAAGAAATATAAAATAAACTTCAACGAAAAGTTGCTAGCTTCGATATCTTACTAATACAATGTTATCGAAATTGAATAAACCTCGTTACTGTATTTAAAAGGAAATTGCATTTATATTTCGAGTTTATAGAGACAACAACAACAACCAAACAAAGAATCGCAACGAAGAAATAAACGGATACAACAAACAGAACACTGGATCGAAGATAGAACAATAAACAAGATAGAACCAAGAAAACAACAGTAACGAAGAACCGGGGCGCAGAAAAAAGCACGAAGCGTGCGAGCTGGAGAGGAATCCTGTGACCGTCGGTGCAAGCGGTAAGCATACAAAATGGTTGTCGAGCAGAAATAATCGGCTGGAGAGCCAACCTGCTGGGACCGAGCTATATGGTGGCAGGTATCGCGTGGCGCCAGCTAAGCGAGCTGCCGCCCGAAAGAGTAGGTTTAACTTGTCCAATGATCCGCAAGGAGAGGGCAAGTCGCGCGCCGACCATCTATGCGCGCCATTCCCAAGTCGAACGCGAACATCTAAATGCGAAGCCAGTATGCGTTTTTACTGCAGGTATGGCGCGGTCGACCAAAAGGTCGGGCCCTCAAACGCACACATTACTTGTACAATTCGAGTGCTGCAGATACGGAAAAGCAATTTATAATTTATCGTAATTTATCGTAATGGGAATTTTGGCGCGTCATCATAAATAGATTTTTATTTAAAACGAAATTGTTAAATATCCTTTTGTATCAATTCACATAACGTTAATAAATCAATATTAGACATATTACTCATAAATTGTACATATCTTTGTGCATATACGCATAGTTTTCGTGCATATATCAATATTTGTATATTTTATGTGTATAACTTTCATATGCTTTTCGCAAATTTTACATTCATAAACATCTGCAATCTACACGTTACGTTTTTCGTTGTATTTACAAGTGCGGACATTAGATATTCTATTACATTCTTTTATTATAATCTTTTGATATATTTATAGTTGTTTAATTATTAGGTCATCCCATAAGTTCGTGCCGTTTTTCGAGAGGTTATATATGTTAAGATCGTTTACATACCTTTCAGTTTCATGAAAAAATGTAATCCCCCTCTCGTTGTACAACTTCTTCCCATTTTTCTGGTAGGTTCCGTCTCGATAAAAGTTCTCTTGTTTTTCTTTAAAATAATTTTCTATGCTATTTTTGAGAGTGACAATATTTTCAAATTTTTTAGCTACTAAAAAGTGTTGTAATGCTCTGAACAGGTGGTAATCAGATGAGGCAATGTCTGGGGAATATGGGGGATGTGGTAAAATTTTTCAATTAAATTCAGACAATTTTTTTGTAACGCTTTTCGCGACATGCGGTTTAGCATTGTCGTGATGGAAGATAACGTTGTTCCTATTCACTAAACCTGGCCGTTTTTCAGCTAGTGCTTCCCTTAATTTTTCCAACTGAGCGCAATATTTGTCGGAATTAATGGTATCACCACTAGATAAAAGTTCAAAATAGAGTATTCCTTTATAATCCCACCATACACACAAAAGAACTTTACGTGGATGTAACCCTGGTTTTGCACAGCGTTCAGGTGGCTGATTTCGTTGGGATCAGCTACGTTTCCGTTCAGGGTTTTCGAAAAGTATCCACTTTTCATCACCAGTTACCAGGGGCGTTTAAGGAATGGTTCACGTTTATTACGTGCAATTAATGACATGCACGCTGTCATTCGTTCAAGACGGTTCCGTTCCGTAAGTTCATGGGGCACCCAAACGTTCAACTTTGACACCATCCCCATTTTTTTTAAACACCTATGAATCGTTGTCTTAGGTATTTTCAGGACATTTGACATCTCTTGAACTGTCAAACTTGGTGATTTTTCAACAAGATCCCAAATTTTATCTCCGTCTGTCTGAGGAGGACGCCCGGAGCGTACCTCCTCTTCTAAACAGAAATTCCCAGCTCTAAAACGTTGGAACCACTTCCTACAGGTGCGAGATGAAAGCGCATTTTCTCCGTAAACAGCACATATGTTTTTCCTGGCAATTGTTACCGAACTTTCTTTCCGAAATTCATATAACATGAGATGTCGAAAATGGATACGCATTTCACTCGTGATTTTTTACTGTTAGAAGTCACTGTGTTCACTATATTACGATCTTATGCCCACGAAAATCTACTCTAGCCTGTTCTCGATCAGCTAAGCTCAAGTGCATTGGTCCCTTATCGCCGTATGTTTAGAAATCGACACATGAAATATATACACAAAAGTGTATAAATATATACACAAAAGTGTATAAATATATACACAAAAACTTATGGGATCACCTAATATGTAAACGATTTTGAACTATTTAATTTAATAAAGACCTTAGATCGACGGATTTTAATTGCTGTCACATAATCGTTAATTCATTACTTTTCCTCCAACTGTCACGAATTTTCACAAAGTGTGTATTTCGGATCGTTAATCTCATACGGATGTAAACTTCATTTTCTTAATAATCTTGGTCAATCATGTATCACATTTTCTATAAAATCTATAAGATCAGCAAGTGCTCTAATACTTGTGAATAATCATATATCTTAACTCGTGCCTTTTGTATTAATACAGAAGCTTCATGCGAGAAAGAATTTTCGATATAAATGTTCTCAATGTTGTAAATCGAGTTCTGCCAGAGCAACCGAGCTAAACGGACGTGTAAAACAGTGCTTCAGAAAAAGTGCGGCAAGTGGGGAAGAGAAAGTTACGAACGGCAACGCCCATAGCTAAATGGTGGAAACTCGTGTCTTCTACTAAGAAGACTACAAACAAAACTAAAATGAAAAAGCACATCCCACCGATAAAAATAATTAACAAAGACGAACAATACTACATAAATAAAACAACAAACATATCAAAACCAAGCCAACCAATAAACGAAGAACAGGAATGCTCAGCTACAAACGAAGCTGATATGGAAACAATACCAAACAATGAAGAGAATATTACCAATAACGAATTAACCCAACAGGATGAAAGCTGGAAGGTGGCAAGTTATAACAAGAAACGAAAAATAACAGGAAATTCAGATACAGAAAAGCAGCGATGGCTGCAAGAATTACCATTAAGAAACTCCTTCAGCTCACTTACGGAAGAAATAGACGACTCAACAACCAAAAACACAACTAAATCAACGCAAACTACAAAACCACCACCAATATTTGTCGACGCCCAGATAATAGACCCGCTTATTGATCGACTAAACGATATAGTTGGGAAGGAAAACTACACAATAAAACAAACAAAATTAGAACAAGTAAAAATTCAAATAAACACCCCAGAAAATTATAGGAAGGTGATAAAAGAATTAAAAGAAAAAACGCTGTGTACCACACATACCAGCTGAAAACGGAAAGAAGCTACGAAATAGTTATAAGAGGACTACATTCAAAAACTAACACAAAAAAAAATTAAGTGACGAATTAGCAAAAATTGGTCACCAAACAAGAGCAATAAACAATATGACAAGATACGATACGAAGCATTTAACAACACACTGTCCATACGTAGGGAAAATAAATGAAGTAAATGTTAAGGAAATTCGAGGATTTGGAAATACAAATTATTGACTATATTTCCCACACAACAGTTATACATCTATATTACTCTCTGAAAACGTCTTGCACGCACGCTGGTCGCCAACCGACTATCCTAGATTCTTCTAACATCTGGCAACAGTCTTTTGTCTCCACTAAGACCTTGACGCCCTCTGGCCCTTACACACACACTCTCATGTACAGTGTAAATGTGTCACTTCCCTAACACGCCTCCTTACATTTATACTGTACACTTAATTTTATTTACATACTTGTCGAATTAACAAAATATTTAACATTTATCGCTTTATTTACATTTCTCTTATTTTACATTCATCCATGACCTAAACCTTTCAAATTTCTCTCTACACAGTGCCTTCGTAAAAATATCCGCAGTGTTTTCTTCTGTACTTGCTTTTATTATGTTTATCTTATTTTCCTTTACGTACTCGTGAACGTAGTGGTAATGAACTTCGATGTGTTTAGAATTTTTTGTAAAAGTTCCGTATTTTGCTATACTCATTACTCCAGAGTTATCCTCATAGATTTTTACAGGGTTATCGTCTACATTTACATCGAAGATTTTCATTAGTTCTCTGATAGTCATTACTTCGCTCACCACTTCCGATAGAGCAACATACTCTGCATGCGTCGAGGCTTTTGTCACACACCTTTGTTTTTTAGACTTCCATCCAATTACATTTCCATACAATCTAATTACATACCCAGAAGTCGATTTCCTATCTATATGATCTCCTGCCCAATCAGCGTCCACATAACAATCTATCGTTTCGCACTTTTCATTTCTTTTATAATGTAGCCCTAAATCTCTAGTCCGGTACAAATATTTCAATATTCGCGAGGCATATTTAAAATGTGTCTCGTTACAACAATCTTGAAATCTACTCAGATAATTCACACTATAACTTATATCGGGTCTGGTATTTACACTAATATACAGCAATGCGCCAATTAAATTCTTGTATCCAATGTCCTCTCTATTTACCTCAGCTTTTTCAATTTTTAAGTTGGTCTCCATAGGTGTACAGTACAATTTGCTGTTATGTAATTTATATTTGTTTGCTAATGATTCTATGTATTTCTTTTGGCTTAGTCTCATTTCATTTTTTAAATAATCATACTCTATATTTATTCCAAGATATTCTTTTACTTCACCTAAATCTTTCATTTCAAATTTATCAGTTAATAATTTTTTTTACACTTTGTATCTTCCCTTTGTTTTTACTACAAATCAACAAATCGTCTACGTATATTAACAAATAAACAACATTTTCTCCCTCTCCATAAGTATATAGGCACAGCTCTATATTGTTCTTCTTAAACCCTAATCTCGTCACATACTTATCAAAACACTCATACCAGTCCCTCGGACTTTCTTTTAACCCATAAAGCGCTTTCGATAATTTACAAACTCTATTCGTTCCGTCCGCATATCCCTTTGGTTGATTTACATATACCTCCGAGCTTACTTTACCATTTAAAAAGGCAGTTTCTACATCCATTTGCTCAATTATTAATCCATTTTGACAACAATATAATAGCAATATCTTAAAGGTCTGATTACTCGCCACTGGAGAATATATGTCATCGGCTACGTTTCTTTGTTGAAATCCCCTTACCACTAATCTAGCCTTATACCTGTCCTCTGATTTTTTCGTGTAAGCCCATTTTACATCTAATACTTCTTTGCCTTTTACCCTTTCTACCAATTTCCAAGTTTTATTCTTATAGAGACATTCTATTTCCTTATCCATAGCCTGTTTCCAAACTTCATTATTTTCACAACAAATCGCCTCCTCAAATGTACGAGGGATATCTACTTTACAATAATTTGCATGCATCTCGCAAATATTTTCCTTTTCTGGATACCTTACTGGAGTTTTCTTAATACGTGTACATCTCCTAGGAGTGTTTGAGCTTTCAATACTACTATTATTTTCATCTTTCCTACCTTCTAACTCTTCCTTATCCATACCATCCAATGAATAGTTATCTTCGCTATCATTTCTATCTGCCTCTGATGAATTTTCCTCAAAACCGATACATTTAGTGTCTGTCTCTATGGCCTCTACATGTCTAGCTATTGTTATTTTCCCACCTAATAAGACTCTGTATCCTACTTCACTATATCCTAACAGAATTCCCATATCTGCCTTCTTATCCCATTTAGAAACTCTTTTTTGTTCTGGCCTTCTTACAAAAACTTTACTTCCATATAGATGTAGATTTTTAACACTTGGTTTTTTCCCGAAGAATATTTCAAAAGGTGTCTTTCTTTCTATAGTATTCGCTAATATTCGATTTTTCAAGTATGCCGCTGTACAAACTATTTCCGGCCAGTACCTTTTATGTACTTTCGCTTCCGCTAACAAGCAACGCGCCATGTCCATCACTGTTCTATTATACCTTTCCGCTGTCCCGTTTAATTCATGTACTTATGTTGGGCAATTATTTATTCTTATACCTTTATCCCTAACAAATTTATAAATTCGATTATTTAAATATTCTTTACCATTATCGCATCTTAATATTTTTAACCTCTTGCCCGTTAAATTTTCGGCTTCATTTACGAACTGTACGAAAGAATCAAAGACCTCATCTTTTGATTTTATACAATAGATCCTAGCTATTTTACTATAATCATCGATAAATGAAATGAAATATTTTTCTCCATTGAATCCGGTAGTCTTAAAGGAACCACATACGTCCGTATGAATAATTTCCATTATTTCCCTAGTCTTAGTTCGATTATTTTTGAAAGGTAAGTTATGCATTTTGCTTTCTATACACACCCTACATTTCAAAAATTCCTTTTCAAATTCATTCGGTATGCCAGTCACTAGTTGCTCTTTACCCAAAATCTCTAAATATTTAAAATTTACGTGTCCTAGCATCCTATGCCATCTTTCCTTTTTACTCATACCACTACGTTCGGCGCTGTTTATTAAGTGCTTCTTCCCTTTCAATATACTTTTTATTCTATATGTCCCATTCTCTTTGAACGCTACAGCTGTAAGTTTATTATCCTCATCTATTACTTTCGCAATATTTCCTTTGGAAATAACCGTATTCTTATTGTCTGTTAGTTTACATAAACTAATCAAATTTGCGGACATTTCTTTCGCGTAAAATACTTTCCTCATATTTATTTTATTTTGTTTTCCGAATGCTTCAAAATAACTTTTAACATTCCCAACTTTTGTCGCTTTTATCGATCTATCATCGCCTAAATATATATTTACCGGTTCTTTTAGGTCGATAGATTTATCGAAATAATTTATATTATTAATTATGTCATCGGTACAACCGCTATGTAATAGCCACACTATTTCGTTCTTACTTATTTCATTCGTCTCACTGCTGTTTGCTGCGTGCGCCGTTGCTGTCCATATGCCTGCTCTTGAGTTTCCATGCTCGCCCGTGCCGGTTGTTGATTTTTTTTTTTTTATTTATTTGTTGAAATTACAATCAATTCTCGCGTTGAGAATTTTCAGTAATTTTTCTGACGTGGCGCAGTGACATGGCTATTTATTTACAATGAGTTAATACTATTATAGCTAGGTATAATTTATGAGTATTATAAGTAAGTGCATATGCTTAATTTGGATAATTAAATGAATCTGACGTTTAGATCTAGCGGGTAGTGCCTCTTCAGCCTGCGAGTCTGGTCCGTCGTATTGAGTAGTCCAGTGATTAGGGGGTTTCGGTGTTTGTTGATTCTTTTGCTGTATCTGTTGCTATATTTTGCTATTTCCTCTTTGACGGTGGGTATCTTGAGGTCGCGGTGTATTGTTTCGTTGGTTACATACCAAGGTGCGTCAATTAGGGATCTTAGCGTTTTCGATTGAAAGCGTTGGAGTATTTCAATGTTGGAGTTGCTTGCTGTTCCCCATAGTTGGATTCCGTAGGTCCAGACAGGTTTTATTACGGTCTTGTAGAGGGTAATTTTATTCTGTATATTTAGTTTGGAGCGTCGGCCCGTGAGCCAATAGAGTTTTTTTAGTTTGTCCTTTGGTTGCTTCCTTTTATCTGAGATGTGTGTCTTCCACGTTAGTCTCCTGTCCAGGGTCATGCCCAGGTATCGGACTGTGTCCCTGCTAGGAACTGTTGCATTGTTGATGGTGACCTGGGGGCAGGTTTGTTTTCGGAGCGTGAAGGTTACATGTGTGGATTTCTTTTCGTTGACTTTGAAGCCCCATTTGTGAAACCACTTTTCCATGGAGTCGAGACTTCGCTGGAGAGTGGATGAGGCTATTACCGGGTCAGCGTGGGAAGCTAATAGCGCTGTGTCGTCTGCAAATGTCGCTATTGTTATATCATTTGATATGGGTAGGTCGGCAGTGTAGATGGAGTACAGTAGGGGTCCGAGGACACTACCTTGGGGTATGCCGGCTTCTATTGGGAATGTTGCGGAAGTGGCGTCTAGGTATTTAACCATGAATTGTCTATTGGTTAGGTAAGATTTTAGGATGGAGTAGTAGGGGTGGGGTAGGATCTTTTTAAGTTTGTATAGTAGCCCTTCATGCCATACTTTATCGAATGCCTGTTGGATGTCTAGGAAGACCGCTGAGCAATATTTTTTCTTTTCGAGTGTTTGGCTGATCGTATGCGTTAGGCGGTGGATTTGCTCTACTGTAGAATGATGTTTTCGGAAGCCGAATTGGTGATCTGGGAGTGTTTTCAAGTTCTCCAGGATTGGAAGGAGTCGGTTCGTGAGCATCTTCTCGAATAGTTTGGACAGGGTAGGTAAAAGACTGATTGGGCGATAGGAGCAGGTTTCGTATATCGGTTTACCGGGTTTAGGGATGAGGGTAATCAATGAGATTTTCCAAGCCTTAGGATAGTGTTCCAGGCGAAGGATAGCATTAAAAATCGATGTGATGAGTGCTATCCCTTTTGTGGGAAGTTCCTTGATTGCTCTATTGCCTATTAGGTCGTGTCCTGCTGCTTTCTTGGGGTTTAGGCGACTGATTGTTTCTATAGTCTCAGCAGAGGAGAAGGGTTCGATAGGAGGGGACATTTGGAAGGGGTGTGCAGGTATTCAGTAACGTCCGCGGCGGTTTGGGGGGAATGGGGTTTGAATACTTTTGACAAGTGTTTTGCAAACAGGTCGGCTTTTTCTATGGGGCTTCGCGCCCATCCACCTTGCGGACGGCGGATAGGTGGGATTATTTGTGGGGGGCGTGTGAGTTTCCTGGAGGCCTTCCATAGTGAGTAGTTGGCGTCGGCTGTGGGGGACAAGCTGGCGAGGTATTTATGGAAACAGTCGTTTTTATAGTTTCTTAGGGTTCTGGATAGCTTTCTAGTTGCGTTGTTAAGTTTGCGTTTGTCCTCCGGTGTTCTATGGGTCTGCCATACTCTTCTTAGTCTTCGTTTTTCTGCTATTTTTTTTAGTATGTAATGGGGGTATTCCTGTTTGCTGTTAGATGGCTTTGTCGGTGTGGAGAGGCGGATTGCGTTTATTATGCTCGTGTTTAAGTATTCCGTGGCTGCTTCGATATCTTCCTTTGTTTTTAGTGGGGTGAAGGCTGAGGTTGAGTGTGTAAAGACTTCTCTGAAGAGCTGCCAGTTGGTGTGTTGGTTGTGAATGGTGCCATTAGGTGTATTCTCGATGATTGTTGAGCTGACTGTTGCTATCACGGGAGAATGATCGGAGGAGAGATCAGCCGAGGAGTTGATCTGGACGTGTCTTGATGGGATATTTTTAGTTATGAAGAAGTCGAGAAGGTCGGGTATTTTGTTGGTGTCAGTGGGCCAGTATGTGGGTTCGTATGTGGTGAGGTAGTTGAGGTTGTTGTTTGTTATGCTGTTTAAGAGGTTTTTGCCTCTTGCTGTAACCAGTCTGCTGCCCCATTGGATGTGCTTGGCGTTATAGTCTCCTCCAACTATGAATCTGTTGCCCAGGGTGTCCAGGAAGTTATCAAAGTCTTCTTTGGCGATGGAGTGTCTGGGAGGGCAGTATACTGCTGAGGTGGTGATTGAGCCATGACAGTCTTCTATTGCTACGTTTGTTGCTTGGAGGTAGTCTTTCTGGAATGATGGGAGTTCGTAGTGCTTAATACTTGCTTTGATTATTATTCCGGTGCCACCGTGGGCCTTTCCGCTGGGGTGTTGGGTATGGTAGAATTTGTAACCATTTATTTTCAGGTAGCTCTTGTCGGTGAAGTGGGTTTCCGACACGAGCATTACGTCGATTTGCTGGTGTTTTAAGAAGAGTTCTAGTTCAAGTTTGTGTTGCGCTAGACCGTTGGCGTTCCAGAGTGCTATGCGCCTTGGTTTTATTTTGAGTCGGGGCGTGCTAATTTTTCCACGATGAGTGTTAGTAGCGATAGCAAGTGATTTATTTGCTCCGATTGTTTCTCTATTAGCTTTTCAAGCCTTGAGGAGTTGTCTGTGTTTGGTGGGTTGGGGTCACTGTTTTGGGGAAGGTTCCTTTGGCTGTTCGGGTTATTTTGGATGCCTTGTACTGCTTGGGCAAAGGAGGTTGAGGTGGAGATGAATTTGGTAGGACTGTGCGTTTGGTTGGTTGAGGGGGTTGGGGTAGTCGTGAATTTCGGCGGGCTGGGTGTTTGGTTGGATACCTCTTTTGCTCTGGGCTTAGGGTACCTGTTCGTGTATAGTGTTTTATATGCTGGGCAGCCTTTGTAGTTGGCAGGGTGGTCCCCTTGGCAGTGGATGCATTTCGCTGGGGTTTCCGGTGATTTGGCGCACTGGTCAGTGGAGTGAGAGCCTGCGCATTTAACGCAGCGGAAAGTATGGTTGCAGTATTTCTGCGTATGACCGTACCTTTGGCACCTTTTGCACTGCACTATTTCTTTTTTCACGAGCGGCGGTTCGATCTTAACTATCGCGTTCATTAGGCGACTGATGTTATATATTTCCTTATTGTTCGGTTTTTGTTTAATGTCTAGGAAGAATAAGGATAACGGGTCTTTCGAGACTCTATGCCTTATATTACTTACGTTGACGACTTCGTGGCCGAGTTTTGAGAGTTCGTATTTTAGTTCGTCTATATCTGCTGAGTGGTGTATGTTTCGTAGGACCACCCGGAAAGGCCTTTCCTGTTTAAGTTGGTAGGTGTGGAAGTTGGCGTTCAGGGTCCTGAGTGTCTTGGTGAGTTTTCTGTACGCTTCTGGGTTCGTCGGTAGTATTTTCACCTTGTTGTTGCTTATCTTAAGGTTATATTCCTCCTTGCTGGTATCTCTCTCTAGGGACTTGGTCATTGTCTGTATGTCAATGACGTCGTCCACAAAAATTGGTGGGGGAGGGGGGATTCTCTGTGCGTGTTGGTTTGATGGCGGTTCTACGATTTCCATGGCGTCGTTTGAGGATTCCAATACGGCGAACCTGTTGTGTGTGTTTATTTGCGTTGCTGGTTCTATTTTCCTCTTCTTTGTAGTGTTGGCGTCGTTAGTGCGGAAAGTTCTGCTACACTTCTGCCACGGGGGGGGGTAGCTCGGGGTAGCTGCGAGTCTGCTCCGGAGAGCCTGGTCGCGGTTGCTGGGGCATCATCGAGCTAGTTAATTCGGAATGAACAACTAGTCGTGAGGCTGTGAGGCTAGTATTCGTGTTGGGGTTAGGTGCGTGGGATTTTCTTCTCCCTAGGGGGTAAGGGGCACTTAGCTGTGTTCTCTTTCGACGTTTGGGCGACACGTGTTGTTTTCGAACTACGCTGGGCACTAGAGACACGTCTGCACGCTTCGGCACTCCACAGCGAACTGGTTCTTCATTGACGATGAAAGTTTCCACGTCCTCTGCTCGTATTGCCTTTGTTCCCTCTTCCTCTGTTTCGACCACGTGTTGGCCCATGCCAATAGCCGTTACTGCTTCCCGCTTGGACGCCATTTTGACACTCTCTCGCAAAGTGTCCTAATCTTCCACATCTGAAGCATCCTTCCTTTTTTGCAGAAAAGGCGTTGGTTTGCCTTTCTCCTCGATTGGATTTATTTTTCTTCTCTGCTATCTCTATTTTATTTTTTACATACGCTACCGTTTGATCCTCTTCTTTCAATGCGTCTATTATGTCCGCTATGTAGCTGTATTCTTCGGGTAACGTATTCAGCATGTAATTCAGCTTTTCCCTCTCACTTACTTGTGCGCCCGCACTTTTTAATTCATTGATTAATTTCTCAAAATCGTTAAAGAATGATGCTGAATCACTGTAGTTCTCCAGTCTTATGTTTTCCAATCTCCTTCTGCATACGATCTACAGTGCCGTCGACTCTTTCAAGTACATTTCATCGAACCTTTTTATTATATCATACGCCGTTTTTCCTTCCCTAACATACTCCAATTGTCTGTTCGATATTGCACTATAAATTATATTAATCGCCTTCAAATCCTTTTTGTCCCAGTCTTCATCGTCTCTTTCGTTCTTCATTCTAGTTGTAACAACCTCGCATTCCTTATATTTGAGAAACATCGTGATTCTTTGCTTCCACATTCCATAATCCTCACCATCGAATATAGGTATCATGATTTCCGATCTCTCCATTTTAATTGATTCTTCTTTTTTTCTTTTCTTACTCAAGCGTTCCTACGTGCTCGAAGTATATTTTTTCCTCTGAAAGTTTTTTTTTCTTTACTGAAAACTCACTCGCAAGATCGTAACCACGCACTAAATATCTTGCAAAACTAGTAACCACGCTCTGCTACCATGTTAAGGAAATTCGAGGATTTGGAAATACAAATTATTGACTATATTTCCCACACAACAGTTATACATCTATATTACTCTCTGAAGAACGTCTTGCACGCACGCTGGTCGCCAACCGACTATCCTAGATTCTTCTAACATCTGGCAACAGTCTTTTGTCTCCACTAAGACCTTGACGCCCTCTAACCCTTACACACACACTCTCATGTACAGTGTAAATGTATCACTTCCCTAACAGTAAAATGTTACAACTGTAATGGAAACCACCCAGCCAGCTATAAAGGATGCGAAATCAGAAAACAATCACAACGTAAACAGTTTCCACCACTTGGCAATAGATCAATCAATAACTACCAACCACAACAAAGTATAACGGATAATTAAGCAACATTGAAAGCACAAAATGAACCAAAAGCTATAAACGGAAACACCGATCCCCAAGGAAACCGCAGCTACGCGCAAGTAACCCAAAACATTAGACAAACAACGCCCACAAACAAACAGAATCAAAGCAACAACACCGAAGACGATACAGAAATCAAAGAAATGCTCAAACAATCCATTAAGGGTACAGAGATATTAAGAAAAATGGTAAGTGAGAAAAACACAATACTAAGGCAACAAGTACAACAAACAACAGTCATGTTACTACTCACAAACTTGCTAAGTAAAAAATAAAAATGGACATGCTTGAAATAGCAGCATGGAACTCTAACGGACTATAACAAAGGGCCCTAGAAACTAAAATATTCCTGTATAATAATAATATCGACATACTACTCGTATCGGAAACATACTTCACTATAAAAAGTTACATAAAAATACCGTACTACACAATATATGATACCAAGCATCCCTCAGGAAAATCACACGGAGGGACCGCAGTAATAATAAGAAACGACATTAAACACCACTAACACAGCCAAGCTAGTAAGGAATATATACAAGCAACCACCGTTACTGTACAAACTAGCAGCAACCATTTACAGTTGTCAGCAGTATATGTACCACCGCGACACAAAATGACATCACAAACGTGGGAAGAGTACTTTCAACACCTAGGTGGCAAGTATATCGCAACGGGAGACTACAATGCGAACCACACGCTATGGGGATCAAGAATTACCACACCTCGAGGTAGAACCCTGGAAAAATACATTAACAACCTCTATTGAGGAAGCAAACCCCGATAAATGCAACCATATTACACTCACACTGCGAAAACAGACACCATCAAACATCCTACTGAACGGCACGCACATACCGCAAACAAGGCAAGTCAAATACCTAGGACTAGACCACCTAGAAACACAATTCACATGGAAACAGCATACTAAATCAATAATAGACAAAATACATACAACAAGGAGACAAATGCATTGGCTAACAAGTCGAAAATCCAAATTAAGCATAAAAAATAAATTAAAAATATACAAAACGATCATAAATCCAATCTGGACGTACGGAATACCACTATGGGGGGCAGCGGCAATGAGCCATATAAACAAAATAGAGACAATACAAGCTAAAATTCTTAGAACAATAGTAAACGCCCCATGGTACGTTAGAAACGAAGGCATACGGAAGGACCTGGGAATACCAATGGTCAAAGAGAAAATTAGCAGACACGCAGAAAAATACAAAGAAAGAATAGGAACACAGCCAAACTGGCTAGCTGCGAAACGATCAACACCTCAAACATGGATAGAAGGCTGAAAGGGAAATACCCAGCAGACCTCACAAAGGACACAACCAAACAAACACGAAGATGGTATCCCACTGGGGGTAGCTACCCACATAATAATCTAACAGCTAAAAAATTCTACCAAATGTCCAAACTGGACAAATTGTGAATCTAATCTGTAAAATAAAAAAAAAAACCTGTGATCTGAGTTTAGATCTCAGTTTAGAGTGATACATCTCCTAAAAGGATTAAGAGATTTTTTAACAAATTCCCAAAATAACAGTGAATTTTAGAACAAAGATAATGGAAATACATAAACATCTTGTTAATAACGACGTGGGTATACTGAACTAATGCTAAAAAACGTTCTCTTTGTCCAACGACCTCTTGATTCCTATACAACCTCTCCTGGTTATCTTGCGCACGCGTAACATTCACGTACCGTTACATGCATTGCCATTCCATACTTTTCGTATCCTTTTTATACTGTTACTTGAATATAGAATTATATAAAAAATACAAGAGCACAAAGATATAGAAAATATAAAAATATAAAAATAAAAGATTACAAAACTGTCAAAATTACAGAAAATCAGATTAAACATTAGTACCTATATTCTACATTCTTTTTGTATTACATATACATTTTTTACATTATAAATGTCGGGTTTACATTAGAATTAGGGTTAGGGGCGTGAAACGAATCTTCACTTGGATTACACATTGTCGTTGTGCAATAGGGAAGACATTGACTAGTGCAACTGCGATTATTATAGAATCGGACAAGTAACCGTGGTAATTAGATACTCAAGAAACTAATGACAATGATCCTAAGTGCAATAACGAATCCGCGGTCAACGGAATAGTGGATGTACAGGCTCACAAAATCTAAGTCGGATGCGTAATATTCACTGGTCGTAAAGGGTTACTCCTTTCATCAGTGAGATCGCGAGCGAGAATGCCTTTCCCGTCCCGATGATGCCACAGAGGAAAACTATAATGGGGTGTGTCTAAGGACACGAGATCATCGGATTCGTCGAGAAAAGCCTTCGTCCAGAAAGTAAGGGAAATTGGCGTTGCTGCTAATTGGTCAATCTCCATATCGGTAGTTAGAAAAGGATGCTAGCCGCCCTTGAGGGAGGGTTGCTAGTGGGAGACGTCGTTCGTGGAAAAATAGGTCTCTCCTGTCTTCCCGTAACTGGGACAGAGACTGTGTA
>NW_022883161.1:0-13329 GCF_011952255.1 Bombus vosnesenskii
TTATACCATATAACGTAATACGTTATAACTTTATACCATATAACGTAATACGTTATAACTTATTTCTATGTAATGTCATACTTTATAACGTTACACTGTATAACGTAATACGGTGTAACGTTATACTATATAACGTAATACGTTATAACGTTATACTATATAACGTAATACGTTATTACGTTATTCTTTATAACGTAATACGTTATAAAGTTATACTGAATAACGTAATAAGTTATAACGTTATACTATATAACGTAATACGTTACTACGTTATTCTATCTAACGTAATACGTTCAAAAGTTATACTATAAAACGTAATACATTATAACGTTATACCATATAGCGTTATACTATATAACGTAATACGTTATAAAGTTATGCTGAATAACGTAGTAAGTTATAACGTTATACTATATAACGTAATACGTTATTACGTTATTCTATCTAACGTAATACGTTAAAAAGTTATACTATAAAACGTAATACATTATAACGTTATACCATATAGCGTTATACTATATAACGTAATACGTTATAACGTTATACCATATAACGTAATACGTTATAACGTTATACCATATAGCATTATACTATATAACGCAATACGTTATAAAATTATACTATATAGCGTAATAAGTTATAACGATATACTCTATAACGTAGTACGTTATAATGTTACACAGCCTAACGTACTACGTTATAGTGTTACATTGCCTAATGTAATACGTTATAACGTTACACAATATAATGTAATACGTTATAACGATATACTCTATAACGTAGTACGTTATAATGTTACACTGCCTAACGTGATACGTTATAACGTTATACTATAAAACGTAATACGTTATAACGTTATACCATATAGCATTATACTATATAACGTAATGCGTTATAAAATTATACTATATAGCGTAATAAGTTATAACGATATACTCTATAACGTAGTACGTTACAATGTTACACTGCCTAACGTAATACGTTATAACGTTATACTATATAACGTAATACGTTATTACGTTATTCTATCTAACCCAATACGTTAAACAGTTATACTATAAAACGTAATACATTATAACGTTATACCATATAGCGTTATACTATAGAACGTAATACGTTATTACGTTATTCTTTATAACGTAATACGTTATAAAGTTATACTGAATAACGTAGTAAGTTATAACGTTATACTATATAACGTAATAAGTTATTACGTTATTCTATCTAACGTAATACGTTAAAAAGTTATACTGTAAAACGTAATGCATTATAACGTTATACCATATAGCGTTATACTATATAACGTAATACGTTATAGAATTATACTATATAGCGTAATAAGTTGTAACGATATACTCTATAACGTAGTACGTTATAATGTTACACTGCCTAACGTAATACGTTATAAAGTAATACTGAATAACGTAATCAGTTATAACGTTATACTGCGGAACGTCATGCGTTATAACGTTACTCTATATAATGTAATAAGGTATAACATTGTACTATACAACGTAATACGTTATAACGTTATACTATATAACGTAATACGTTATGACGTTGTTCTGTGTAACGTAATACGTTACAAAACTATACTATATAGCGTAATAAGTTATAGCGATAAACTCTATAACGTAGTACGTTATAATGTTACACTGCCTAACGTAATACGTTTTAACATTATACTATATAACATAATATGTTATTGCGTTATTCTGTCTAACGTAATACGATATGAAGTTATGCTATAGAACGTAATACGTTATAACGTTATACCATATAGCGTTATATTATAGAACGTAATACGTTATAGCGTTATACCATATAACGTAATACGTTATAACTTAATTCTATGTAATGTCATACGTTATAACGTTATACTGTATAACGTAATACGGTGTAACGTTATTCTACCTAACATAATACGATATGAAGTTGTACTATAAATCGTAATAAGTTATAACGTTATACCATATAGCGTTATACTATAGAACGTAATACGTTATAGCGTTATACTATATAACGTTATACGTTATTACGTTGTTCTGTATAACGTAATACGTTATAAAATTATACTATATAGCGTAATAAGTTATAACGATATACTCTATAACGTAGTACGTTATAATGTTACACTGCCTAACGTAATACGTTATAACGTTATACTATAAAACGTAATACGTTATAACGTTATACCATATAGCATTATACCATATAACGTAATACGTTATAACTTAATTCTATGTAATGTCATACGTTATAACGTTATACTGTATAACGTGATACGATGTAGCGTTATACTATATAACGTTATTCTATGTAACGTCATACGGTATAATGTTATACTACTTAACGTAATACGTTATAACGTTATGACATATAACGTACTACGTTATAGTGTTACACTGCCTAATGTAATACGTTATAACGTTACACAATATAATGTAATACGTTATAACGATATACTCTATAACGTAGTACGTTATAATGTTACACTGCCTAACGTAATACGATATAACGTTATACTATAAAACGTAATACGTTATAAAATAATACTATATAGCGTAATAAGTTATAACGATATACTCTATAACGTAGTACGTTATAATGTTACACTGCCTAACGTAATACGTTATAACATTATACTGTATAACGTAATATGTTATTACGTTATTCTGTCTAACGTAATACGATATGAAGTTATGCTATAAAACGTAATACGTTATAACATTATACCATATAGCGTTATATTATAGAACGTAATACGTTATAGCGTTATACCATATAACGTAATCCGTTATAACTTAATTCTATGTAATGTCATACGTTATAACGTTATACTGTGTAACGTAATACGTTATAACGTTATACTATATAACATAATACGTTATAACGTTATACTATATATCATAATACGTTATTACGTTATTCTATATAACGTAATACGTTATAACGTTATTCTGGGGAACGTCATGCGTTATAACGTTACTCTATATAGTGTAATACGGTATAACGTTATACTATATAACGTAATACGTTTTAACGTTATACCATATACCGTAATACGTTATAACGTTATTCTATGTAACGTCATACGTCATAACTTTACACTATATAACCTAATACGTTCTAACGTTATACCATATAACGTAATACGTTATAACTTAATTCTAAGTAATGTCATAAGTTTTAACGTTATACTATATAACGTAATACGTTATAACTTTATACTATAAGACGTTCTACGTTATAACGTTATACCATATAATGTAATACGTTATAACGTTATTCTATAGAACGAAATACGTTATAACGTTATACCATATAACGTAATACCTCATAACGTTATTCTGCGGAACGTCATCCGTTATAACGTTACACTATATAACGTAATACGGTATAACGTTATACCATATAACGTAATACGTTATAACGTTATTCTATGTAACGTCAAACGTTATAACGTTACTCTATAGAATGTAAATCTATATAACGTTATACTATATAACGTAATACGTTATGACGTTATTCTATAAAACGGAATACGTCATAACGCTATACCATATAACGTAATAAGACATAACGTTATGCTGCGTAACGTCATACGTTATAAGGTTACACTATATAATGTGATACGTTGTAACGCTATACTATAAAACGTAATACGTTATTACGTTATACTGTATAACGTAATACGTTATAACTTTATACTATAAGACGTAATACGTTATAACGTTATTCTATAAAACGTCATACGTTTTAACGTTGTAATATCGTGATATAATGTGTTTACAAAGAGTGGACAATAGAGATGTTAATCAGACAGAAAAAGATGATTGTTGTTCAACCTGAACTATTCACGCCAAACGCACAGAAAACAGCGCAAACGACACTCTCTGGGCAACGCCACTAGCAACCTCTGCCTCCGCTCAACTCGCACTCGGCTCCTCGGCTCGCACTCTGCTTTTCTAATCACACTCTGTTTTTCGACTGACTCATCGTTCCTTTGTCTTTTTCTTAGCCCCACCACGCACGTGCTCCGCAACCGCTCGTAGTCAAAGTCACGTAGGCCTTTTTTTGCGTAACCTATTCGACCGAAAGACCGACGATACATTGTTGGGCCTGTCGGTGCTTCGACTTTCTGGCGACATTGTTTATAGTTCGCCCGATATTTCTTAGGCCTTTCGTCCACGATACTACAACGCTATTCCATGTAACGTCATACGTTATAACGTTACACAGTATAACGTGACACGGTATAACGTTATTCTATATTACGGAATACGTCATAACGTTACACTATATAACGTGATACGATATGACGTTATACTATATAACGTCATGCGTTATAACGTTATTCTATATAACGTAATACGTTATAAAGTTATGGTATATAACGTAATACGTTATAACGTTATTCTATGTAACGTCATCCGCTATAACGTTCTACTATATAACGTAATACGGTATAACGTTATACTATATAACGTAGTAAGGTATCACTTTATACTATAAAACGTAATACGTTATAAAGTTATACTATATAACGCAATACGTTATAACTTTATACTATAAAACGTAATACGTCATTACATTATACTGTATAGCGTAATGCGTTATATCTTTTTACTATAAAATGTAATACGTTATAACGATATTCTATAAAACGTAATACGTCATAACATTATACCATATAACGTAATACGTCATAACGTTATACCATATAACGTAATACGTTATGACGTTATTCTATAAAACGGAATACGTCATAACCTTACACTATATAACGTGATACGATATGACGTTATACTATGTAACGTCATACGGTATAACGTTATACCTATATAACGTAATACGTTATAAAATTATACTATATAACGTAATACGTTCTAACGTTATACTATATAACGTAATACGTTATTACGTTTTTCTATATAACGTAATACATTATAAAATTATACTACATAGCGTAATAAGTTATAACGTTATACTATATAACGTAATACGTTATTGCGTTATTCTACCTATCGTAATACGTTATAAAGTTATACTATAAAATATGATACGTTATAGCGTTATACCATATACCATATATACCATATAACGTTATACGTTATAATGTTATACCTAATAAAATAATACGTCATAACTTAATTCTAACGTAATGTCATACGTTATAACGTTATTCTGTGTACCGTAATACGGTGTAACGTTATACTATATAACGTAATACGTTATAACGTTATACCATATAACGTAATACGTTATAACTTAATTCTATGTAATGTCATACGTTACAACGTTACACTGTATAACGTGATTCGAAGTAACGTTATACTATATAACGTAATACGTTATAACGTTATACCATATAACGTAATACGTTAAAACGTAATCCTAAGTAATGTCATAAGTTATAACGTTATACTATATAACGTAATACGTTGTTACGTTATACTATACAACGTAATACGTGGTTACGTTATACTATATAACGTAATACGTCATAACGTTATGCTGCGTAACGTCATACGTTATAAGGTTACACTATATAATGTGATATGTTATAACTTAATTCTAAGTAATGTCATAAGTTATAACGTTATACTGTATAACGTAATACGTCATAACGTTATACCATATAACGTAATACGTCATAACGTTATGCTGCGTAACGTCATACGTTATAAGGTTACACTATATAATGTGATACGTTATAACGCTATACTATAAAACGTAATGCGTTATAACGTTATACTATATAGCATTATGTTATATAACGTAATACGTTATAACGTTATACCATATAACGTAATACGTTATAACTTAATTCTAAGGAATGTCAAAAGTTATAACGTTATACTATATAACGTAATACGTTATAACTTTATACTATAAAACGTAATACGTTATAACGTTATACCATATAATGTAATACGTTATAACGTTATTCTATAAAACGTAATAGGTTATAACGTTATACCATATAACGTAATACCTCATAACGTTATTCTGCGGAACGCCATGCGTTTTAACGTTACTATTCTATGTAACGTTATAACGTTACTCTATATAAGGTAAATCGGTATAACGTTATACTATATAACGTAATACGTTATAAAATTATACTTGTCGGAGATAAGGTGACACCGGTGCCTTCCCTCTGAAACCTCGGGAGGATCCATAGAAACATTGTAATTAAAATCTACAGTTGTAACTAAACGATTTGCCGTCATTCCAACCAATTGTATTTGTTTAAGTCTTGTGACAATGAGCTTGGGCTCAATTCGATAATTGGTCGCCGAACGTGGCCGCGGTCAACGGGACCAACTCTCCATTTAACAAAGGCATTGAGTAATCCTATAGCACTCCTTAAAAGAAAGATTCGTAGCGGCACTTGGCAGTAAACATTCCAACGGTTTCTGTCCCGTAGCTTGCCACACGCAGATCCTATTCTCCGGACAGGATGTTTACCAGATGTTGACGCGTCTCCACAGTACGTGATCGACTAGCACGAGGGCCGTCATAAACACTAATATCTAGTTACCTAAAATCCTTCAACAGATACACAGTCTTTGTCCCAGTTACGGGAAGACAGGAGAGACCTATTTTTCCACGAACGACGTCTCCCACATGCAACCCTCCCTCAAGGGCAGCTAGCATCCTCTACTAACTACCGATATGGAGATTGGCCAATTAGCAGCAACGTCAATTTCCCTTACTTTCCGAACGTAGGATATCCCCGACGAATCCGACTCGTGTCCTTAGACACGCCCCATCATAGTTTTCCTCTGAGGTATCACCGGGACGGAAAGTCATTCTCTCTTGCGGTCTCATCGACAAAAAGGATTTACTCCTTACGGTCAGCGAATATTAACACAGAATCCGACTTAGATTTTTGCGAGTGCTTACGACTACCGTCCCGTTGTCCGCGGATTCCTTATTGATCCTAGGATCATTGTCATTAGTCTCTCGAGTATCTAATTACCACGGTTACTTGTCCGGTTCTATGGTAATCGCATTTGCACCAGTCAATGTCTTCTCTATTGCATAACGACAATGTGTAATCCAAATGAAGATTCGTGTCACGCCCCCAACTTTAATTCTAATGTAAACCCGAAATTTAATCGGGTTAAAATTAGAATTTAAGGCGCGTAACGATTGTTTGTTCGACCAATCGCGGGGAGACGTAGTCGCTAGGAGAGACGTCAACGGGAGTCGTAAATTACCGTTACGATTATAACAATCGACACCACGACTTGATCGATCCCCTGATTTCCGTTGAGATAATAGGGGTGATTGAGTTTGTATAACACTATGATTCACAGAATTATTAATTATATATTTCCAACACTTAGATTACACTGATGAGCATAGATAGATAGATAATCACTTATCGTACGAAGATAAGATAGATATGTACGTTAGAGCAGGGCTCTTATAATTGGATTTAATGTATTAGTGGACGTAGCACCATAAGATATTTAGCAGAGGAAATGTATGCTCGACAATACCGAGACCGACTCTCGCGTTATGCTTAGACTGCCCCGATAGGCATTAGCGTTACTACTTAGTAGTTGACTTTTCCAACGATGTAGAAGAAGTGAAGTTGAGTGACGATGCTGTGTCGGAGGAAAGCTAGTGATGGGTGTGTCTAGCGCACGGGATCATCGGATTTCTTCATGACATTTTAGGTCAGGAGGTGAGGCCAGTATACATTGCCTCGGATTGGACAAACGAAGGTTGGAGGACTAAGAAGGGCCTTAACCGCCCTCGATAGAAAGTTGCTGGTAGGAAGCATCGTACGTGAGAAAAGCTAACTTTCCCGTGTCAAGCCGTAGTAAACAATAGTCTTTGGAAACTGATTTAGAAAAGACATTTGTTGGGTCTGAAGGACTTTAGCAGGCAAGTGACTCGGGTGTATGACGGGTGCTTAAGGCTATTGAGGGTACGCCGTACGGAAGAGCGGACATCTGGTGTCCGTCTGGCCCGCGGTGTGTGACCTGGGCCAGGCAGAGAGTCGCCCGGCGTGACAACGATTCTTCGATTGAATTAGCCATCGTTTTACACAACAGAGATTATATTTACGCGAATATACAAGATTTTACAAAATATTATGAATACTGAGTTTAATGAATGATAAGATTAACAAACGATAAGTTTAACTAACGATTAGATTAAAGAATAATAAGTTTAACGAATAATAAGAGTAACGAATAATATGTTTTACGAATAATAAATTTAACGAATATTGAGATTAACAATTAATAGGTTTTACGAATAATGAATTTAATTAACACTATTAACAATGTTCCTGGGTTCAAACGAATCCACGGTCAACGGGATAACTCTTTTCTATGCGTAGAATGATTTTTAAACACAAAAATACGATTGCTGAGACACTCGGTAAATTGCTCGATGTATCACTTTCCAAGGCGATCACGCGAATGAATATCTGATGAAAATCTTTTTCGCTATACGACTGCATTTGTTTGTTATATGCTCGCTGGAGACATCGAGAAGGTTCCAATCGTTGTTGCTAGGCAATTTCTGTCAAAAGTTTGTTGTATACTCTTTAGAAGCATCGAGAAAGATCCAAGCGCCGTTGCTAGGCAGTTTCTGTCTGGAGTTTGATTCCTAATACAACGTGTGTCCCATTATATCGACATCTCCAAAGTACAATTCTATGTGATTTCTAGGGAGAACAATACAACCGATCCACACCTTCGTCAGGCAAAACGTTTATCCCGTGACCGTGGCTACGTTCGGCGACCAGTTGTCACCTCGAACCCACTTTCGCTATCACAAATATCGAACAATTACAAATGACAACAATTGCTTAATTACAGCTATGATAAAATCTAGGCTAAAGCATTAGAAGATTTTCCCAAAATTGCAAAGGGAAGGCTCTGGTTTTCCTTTCATCTCCGACATATATATATGACGGGTTTACATTACAATTAGGGTTAGGGGCGTGAAACGAATCTTCGTTTGGATTACACGTCGTCATTATGCAATAGAGAAGACATTGGCTAGTACAAATACGATTATCATAGAACCGGACAAGTAACCGTGGTAATTAGATACTCGAGAAACTAATGACAATCATCCTAGGTTCAATAACGAATCCGCGGTCGACGGGATGATAGATGAACGTACTCACAAAATCTAAGTCGGACGCGTAATATTCACCGGTCGTAAGGGGTTACGCTTTTTCATCGATGAGATCGCGAGCGGGAATGACTTTCCCGTCCCGATGATGCCACAGAGGAAAACTATAATGGGGTGTGTCTAAGGACACGAGATCATCGGATTCGTCGAGAAAAGCCTTCGTTCAGAAAGTAAGGGAAATTGGCGTTGCTGCTAATTGGTCAATCTCCATATCGGTGGTTAGAAAAAGATGTTAGCCGTCCTCGAGGGAAAGATGCTAGTGGGAGACGCCGCTCGTTGAAAAATAGGTCTCCCCTATTTTCCCGTAGTTGGGACAAAGACTGTTTGCCTGTTTGAAGGACTTTAGTTGACTAAATCTTAAGATTTATAACGGGCCCTCGAGCTAGCTGAACATGTACTGGGGAGACGCATCGACATCTGGCAATCATCTTACTCGAAGAATAGGGTCTGCATGTGGCGAGCTACGGGACAGAGACCGTTGGAATGTTTACTGTCGAGTGTTACAACTATTTCCTTTTTAAGGAGAGCTATAGAATTATTCCATGCCTTTGTTAGACAAAGCGTTCATCCCGTGACCGCGCTACGTTCGGCGACTGGCTGTCGCCTCGAGCCCAAGCTCATTATCACAACTCTCGAACAATTACAATCGGATTGAATAACTACAATTGTTCAATTACAGCTATTGTAGACTCTAGGTTTCAATGTTGCGGGATTATACAAAATTCCAAAGGCTCCGGCGTTCTTTCATCTCCGACATATATATGGAATGTTGTAATATTTTCGGAAATCAGGCGATCGATTTGTGAAAACTCAACGATCGATTGTCTAAGTCTTCTCTTTCTCCCTCTGGCTCTTAACTTGCTTTTTTCTTTGTTCAATCTCCGCTTCTCCAAGTCCTGTTTTATTTTCTATCCCAAGTCCCCGTCCTCCTCTATTCATATCGTTCGACCGACTCCCAGTAAACACAGTGAAAGTCAAACCGTCGGTTGATATTCTAAATTCTATAGAATTTACATATATATAATGTTTATTGCCTAAGAAAAATATAAATTACATATGTGTATTCACAATAAACAACGAATTTCTATTTGAAAGTTTTTTTTTATTTATTTATTTGGATTTTACAATTTGTCCAGTAGGACATTTGGTAAAATGTTGTAGCTGTATACTAATATAACATGTGGGTGGCTACCCCCAGCGGGGTACCACCATCGTGTTTGTTGGGTTATGTCCTCTGTGAGATCGGTTGGGTGTTTCCTTTTTAATCTTCTTTTTATGCTTGATGTGTCGACCGTTTCCGCTGCCAGCCGATTTAGATGCGTTGCTATTCTTTCTCCGTACCTTCTTGCACTTTGGTGATCTCCTCCTTGACCGTTGGTATTCCCAAGTCTTTCCAAATGTCCTCGTTTCTAACGTACCATGGCGCGTTTACTATTGTTCTGAGTATTTTAGAGTGCGATGCCTTTATTTTGATTATATGGCTCATTGCTGCTGTTCCCCATAGTGTTATTCCGTACGTCCAGATTGGTTTTATGACCATTTTATATATTTTTAGTTTGTTTTCTATGCTTAGTTTGGATTTTCGACTTGTTAGCCAGTACATTTGTCTCCTTGCCATCTGTATTTTGTCTATTGTTGCTGTAATATGCTGTTTCCATGTGAGTCGTGTATCTAAGTGGAGTCCTAGGTATTTGACTTGCCTTGTTTGTATTATGTGTGTGCCGTTTAGTACAATGTTTGGTGGTTTCTGTTTTCGCAGTGTGAACGTAATATGTTTGCATTTATCGGGGTTTGCTTTGATTTGTTTCGCTTGAAACCACTTTTCTATTTTTGTGATATGTTCTTGTAGTAATGTAACTGCTGTTGCAGGGTTAGTGTGCCTGACTAGTACAGCTGTGTGATCCGCGAATGTCAGTATTTTGCTATTGTTAGTTGTTGGTATGTTGGCCGTGTATAATGTGTATAAAATTGGTCCTAGGACGCTTCCTTGCGGAACTCCTGCCTTGATTTCTTTAGCTTCCGAGTGTGTCTTTTTGATTTTTACTATGAAGCTTCTGCTGCTTAGGTATGATTTGATTACTTGGTATATCTGCCCCGAGAACTGTTTCCTGATTGATTGTAGTTGGCTAGTGTGGTTTATTTTATCGAATGCTTTTTCGATGTCCATAAAGAGTGCCGTGCAGTATTGTTTTGTTTCCAGCGCCTGTAGGATTTCATTGACGAGTCTTTGCGTTTGTTTTATTGTGGAGTGTTTGTTTCTGAATCCGAATTGGTGATCCGGTATTAGATGGTTCTTCTCTATTAGTGGTTTTATCCGGTCGTAGATTATTTTCTCTACTATCTTAGAGAACACCGGAAGTAGTGAGATTGGTCTGTATGACTCGGTTTCGTGTGAGTCCTTGCCTGGTTTGGGTATCATTATGATTTTTGCCAGTTTCCAAGCTTTTGGAAAGTATTGTATTCTTAGTATTGCGTTTACTATTATTGTGGTTTGTCTTATCGCTTTTGGCGGAAGGTTTTCAAGATTTGGCTGTTAATTCGGTCGATTCCTGGTGCTTTATTGTTTTTTGTTTCCTCAATTATGTTTCTGATTTCTTGTGCGGTTGCTTTGGGTATGGTGATTGTCAGTTGGTGTACTAGTAGTTAGCGCATCCTCGTCCGTATGACTATTGTGGTTGCTATTGTTGATGTTGTGTGGGGTGAATGTGTTGCCTAGGTGGTTGGAAAATTCTTCAGCTTGCTCTTCGTTGCTTCTTGCCCATGTGTTGTCTGCTCTTCTGATTGTTGGTACCATTTTTGTTGTCTTCTTTATTTTTTTTGTGACTTTCCATAGGGAGTAATTGTTGTTTTCGTGAGCAGATAGTGACTCGATGAACTTTGTGAACTCGTTGTTGTTGTGCTCTTTTATTTTGTTCTTTATTTATTTTGTGAGTTTGTTTAGGTGTTTTTTTTTGTTTTCTTTTGTTCTGTGTTTTTGCCATTTTGCTTTCGCTTTTCTTTTTTCTCTAATTTTTTCGAGGATGTCTAGTGGAACTGTTTTTGTTTGTCTGTTGGTTGTTTCAGGTATAGTGGTTGCCCTTGCTGCTTCTTGGATAGTTTCTGTGAGTGTTGTTACTGCTTGATCGATGTGTTCAGGTGTTTTCAGTGGGATGTTGCAGCTGATTTTGCTCTCTATTATTTCTTTGAATATTTGCCATTTGGTGGTTTAATTGCATAGCTTCTCTGTGCTGCTGTAAAGTATTGGTTTGTTTCTGTATGAAATTATTCTGGGCGTATGTTCGGAGCTAAGCTCGAGGCTGGATGCTATGTTTAGTTTATTTGCGTTTAGTCCCTTTGTAACTGCAAAGTCTAGCAGGTCAGGTATTTTGCTCAGGTCTGTCGGCCAGTATGTCGGTCTTCCTGTGGATAATATATTGGGGTTATTATTTCTGATGTATTTTTCCAGGGTTCTGCCTCGAGGTGTGGTGATTCTTGATCCCCATAGCGTGTGCTTTGAGTTATAGTCTCCCGCTGCAATATACTTGTCACCTAAGTGTCGGAAGTAGTCTTCCCACATTTGCGTTATGATTTTGTGTCGCGGCCGTACGTATACTGCTGACAACTGCAGTTGGTTGCTGTTAGTCTGTACGGTAACGGTGGTTGCTTGTATATGTTCCTTACTGACCTGGCTGTGTAGGTGATGTTTAATGTCGTTTTTTATTACTACTGCCGTCCCTCCGTGTACTTTCCCTGAGGGATGCTCGGTGTCGTATATGGTGTAGTGCGGTACCTTTATGTAGCTTTTTATTGTGAGGTGTGTTTCTGAGACGAGCAATATATCGGTGTTACTGCTGGACAGGAATGTTTTAGTGTCTAGGGCCCTTTGTTGTAGGCCGTTAGAGTTCCAGGCTGCTATTTTAAGGCTTCTTGATATAGGACACGGGTTTCCGCCGTTTGGCTATAGGCGTAGCCGTTCGTAGTTTTCTCTTCCCCACTTGCCGCACTTCTCCGGAGCACTGTTGCACACGCCCGTTTAGCTCGGCCGCTCGGGCAGAACTGTTTGAAAGTGGTTCTGGTAAAAGTGCCGTTACGCGACGGTACGACGTAGCCATACCATATTTTGTGTTGGGTTTACATTTTTACCATTACAGTTTGTAATTTAATTTAAGCCGTTTAAAA